>NC_092562.1:13205000-13317500 GCF_037975245.1 Apostichopus japonicus | reverse complement strand
CTGTGCGCTTTACAAACAATCTAGAATATACAATGACATAAAACAGTAAATAAATAAAACAATAAATACATATACCATAAACAGATATATTCAGGAATATGAGATCGAAAAAAAAGCGATTAAAAGCACTGGTGAAGAGTAAAGCGATAAAACAGATTGACTACAAAATCTTCAATTTGAATGCTAAAAAAGTGAAAATTCCAATTGAAGCTAGAACTATATAAACCAACACGACAGAACATCATAAAATCTAAAAAAAATCCTAGAAACCATCTTTAAAGTGCTCTTGAAAGAGATGCGTTTTCAGGTGTGATTTGGAGGAGGTGAAGTCCGTGATCATGCGAATTCCGGGAGGCAGCTCGTTCCATAGATTAGGTATACGGCGACCGAGAATGCTGTAGGGCCATAGTGCTTCTTGTTATGGGTGTTGCAAGGAACGAGAGCATGATTAAAAATCAACTTGATAAGTCGAATCACGTGATGTACCGGTAGTGTGAACTAACAGAGCAGTCTAGAATACAAAGAAGACGTCTGGGTCATTAATAACATTTTATTCTGCATACTATACTGACTTCAAATGATATTCTCTAGAATAGCAGTTATTGTTTGTATTTCGCTGCTATGTGATATTTATTTACGTCACACTATCACACGACCCGATTTGAGTCGCACGAATTGTTGTGGCTATACAGCCCGCACTTGCACTCCCCATTGCATTCCTCGCACCAGATAACATGCATGTTACATAATACACACCTGGGTTAGCTTTCATTAGGTTGAATTTCTTTTTTGAGAAGAAAATGTATTCCACGATTTTTTTTTTCCTTCTGAAAAACAGGACTTCCAGGCAGTGGCCAAGCCTCTCTCAAAATTCCTCTTAGGGAAGGAATTAGATCAAGAAGCTTTGAAGGCCGTGGAGACGAATTCATCGGTAAAAAATATGAAGAAAAGTTATGATGAAATTGAAAAATCCAAACCAGATGGTAAATTAATCACCAGAGCAATGGGTGCAAACCCGTTCATTCAAAAAGGTAATTATGATGATTATGATGTGTGTATTTTAAAAGCCATTTGTAAAAGTATTGGCAGAATAACTGCGGCCAGAAAGTTATATAATGGTCACTAATTATTGAACTTAAAAAAAAACAAAAACAAAAAAACAAACAAATCGACCCTACAGGCTCATTAAAGTATGTTTGGTATCAGAGACTTATAGAAGATGAACTTTATGCCAAAAAAATAAATAAATAAATAATTGTAGTTATAAAATATTTTGATCACCGTTAACATATGATTTAACATATGTGGTGGAGGAAGAGGGTGGGGTGGGGTAAATAGATATAGGGTGTAAGAGTAATCATTCGAATGAATGAAATAGGAATATCAGCATACACATACACGATCAAACTAATCAAATCGAGTTTTTTAATCACCAAATATGTCGAGGTAATCTAATAGACATTAAAAGTAACTTCTGGCATTCAGTTTCCATGACCTGGATCACCTCTCTGTGTAGCTATCAATGTACATAACTCAATACTATTATTCACGCATTTGACTGAATTGGCATATTATCGACATATCACATATTACTGCGGAAATGTATGGTATCTGAGACGCAGGCAGGTAAGAAATGGCGCACATGCGCTTTCACTTCGTATTAGTGTTTTATACTTATATATACACTCTAGTGGGAGACAACGTACAACTTAAATAGAAGAGACAAATATTTATAAGTAATTAGCTTCCCCATTTAAGTGATGTATGTATCTTAGGAAATGATCACTTCGTGAGTTCCTCCTGTTCAACATGTTGTTAATGTAATGCGCATGCGCACTACAATATTGACATTACTGGCCACGTGAACGATACATACATGACTGGACGTTGAAACTTAAAGTATCATTTAGTCTCTGTACATTTGCAGTTTCAGAAGCTAGCTGTGTAGGCAACTTATTCTGACAAGCGCCCTCAATTTGTATAGGTACCTACATAACTATACCCCCTGATGTGTTGTCCGATCAAAACATAACACCATGAACAACCGAAAAGTTTTTTCATAATACTGCAAGCAATTCACTCCAATCGTATTAAAAAACTACGTATATTTGCAGGCAAATGCAGTTTGGGTTTCTTCTTGTAATTTCTCTAATTGTGATAATTTCTCTCAAGGTGTGACTGGTACTTGGAAGGAATTCTTTACCGTTGCGGAGAATGAGCTGTTTGATTCAGTTTGTAAAGAGAAGATAGCAGAGTGGGGATTTGACGTAGCCTACCAGTAAGAGGAACGGTCTCTCCAACGATTCCCCGCTTTGGGAAGTTGTTTTATTACTTTTTCATTTCTAAAGGTGTGACAGAAGAACAAATGCAAGCGTTTAATCAAATTAATAAATTAATTAAAACTCCCAGTCCTATAGCTTATATACATATGTGGCACCCGATACTCATGGCTTTATCAGTTAATAATGGGAAAAGGTAAGCACCCGTTAATTAGTTAAATTGTATTATAATTTCTTAACATGTGTTACATTTATAACCATTTGCTACATATGAGCAAATACTAAACACACAATCCTATAGATGCATAATGATTGACTGGACAAACCAGACTACTCTAAATGTTTCACCAATAATTACGTCCACATTTTAGCAGAAAGTGGATGACACTTTACTGCAAAACGCTTAAAAATTGCCTACAAGGCATACTTAATAGTCAAACATATAGGGACAGTTGTTTAAACTCCTGACCAGTCATTATTTGAAACCCTTGAGTAATGAATTCTTCTGTTAGCTATTTTACACTGTAATTTCTGCTGACAGGTCTAACAGGTATGAAGGTATTATAACACACTTTAGTTTATACTGATTAATACTGATAGAAATATATATATATATATATATATATATATATATATATATATATATAAATGAAAATCGTAATGAGTTGGAAAATCAAGAACAGTGAAAAAACTTTCAGCCTCCACCGGGATTCGAACCACGGGCCTCCCGCTCTGTACGCGGACACCCTAACCACTAGGCTATGGACGCTGATTGTATGTCCAGAGGTTCGAAACCGGTAAGGAAGATCGTAATTCCACTGTAGGCGTTTGTCACCTATATCGAACAATACTAGTTCTGTTTTTGGTGACATATTTTGCCCTACTCTAGAGATCAAACATGATGCTATCCAACTCGAAAATCATTTGTGATTCCTAAAGCCGGATCTCGAAAGAGATACTTTGAACATCTATATAGATAGATATAGATATATATATCTATATCTATCTATATATATATATGTATATATATATATATATATATATATGTATATATATATATATATATATATATATACATATATATATATATATATATATATACATATACATATATATATAGATAGATATAGATATATATATATAGATATGTATAAATTTTGTAATTCATTTCTTGTAGTTTCTTGTGTATTTTTCTTGTCTTGTTCAAGATGGCATCAATTATTTGAATTGAATTGTGACTATGCATAGACGTAGGAGATGGGACTGATACTACAGTCCCCATTTAGTGGTAAATTCGGGAAGAATATTGGCAAGTTTCGGGCCTTATATTATTAAGGTTAAGTCGAACATGGCTCAGACCCAACCCCGCAACAATTTGTAAAACGGTCGCTTATGCCCATAATCAAAAGACCCACATAAAGTTTGATACTGGCACATCCCGGCAAGACAGAAGTTCTGAATAGTGTACAACCTTGTCACAATTAAGTGTTGACTCTGAGATTTCAATAGTATCTACTTGCATTTCATCTGTCGAGCAACGTATTAAACCTAAGATGAGACTGTTTTACTGATCTGAATAATATTTAAGTAAATGTTCTATGTTGTGTGTGTATCTTATATATAATAAGGCCATATATGGCCTTATAGTCTTACAGATAATAATACGGAAATATTAAATAATGTAGCCGCTAAAAAAACATTTCTCGGGCCACATATTCAAGAAACTGATCTAGGCTGGTAGAAGTGTTGTATAGGATCAAATCACATTGTGACATTTGTAATAAGGGTTCGTACTTTATGCTATCTGCTAACAGAGATCAAAATGAACTTGGCCATTAAAAAATGAGATATTCTCCGTTCATTTGGCATTATCTTGTAGATAAATGAAATAAATTATACTCAAGCCATGGTCCTTGTTTTCCAGGAGAATTGGATCGAACAAATTTCTTGCCCAAAAAACTACAAACTAAGGTTCAATCCGGTTTATCCCACCCAATTAACAACATTAATAACCAGTGCTGTACAGAAGGGAAAAAAGGAGCCATTCGCTCCTAAATGAAATTCAGAATGCGAAAATGCATCGTATTTTCGATGATGTAACATGAGCAGTCTTATTCATGCATGCATCTGACAAAATTTATAGCGAAAGTGTACAACATACTTGATCTTAGTAATACATTGAAAAGCAGTGTGATGTGACAAACGATAAATACACAATGACACAGGCTGTCCTGAAATGACCATTGACCTCAACAACAGGCTTCTTGTTCTAACTGTGATAGAAACATCAACATATTAAATATGACATGACATCTGCCCTTGTTGAAATATTGTGTAAAAATTTGTTTTTTTGACAATTTGACCCCTGGTTAACACAAACGACCATTGACCTCCGCCCACAACATTAGGCTTTCCGTACTCAATGTGGTACAATTACATGCCAAATATGCGGTCTGTCCAAGCTTCCCTTGCGATGTTATGTTTAGGAAGGTGCGTTATTGTATAGAGACAGGTGAGAGGGGAGTTAATGTTTGGCGTTTGTTGACTTCAAATTACATTTGACCTCCACCAAAAGCAATCATAGGCTCTTTAAATTTGATATGGTACATCTACAAACCAAATATGAGTTCTGTCCAAGGTTTGCAATATCATGTTTACAAGGCTTTCACAATTTACCTGTTTACACCTGAATTGCACTCAATGTGGTTCAGATACGTATTAAAAAAACTGAGATCTGTCCAAGCATATCTTCTTGAGATATCGTGTTAACAAGGTTTTCACAATTTGACAGCTTGTGACATCAAATGATCACCACAGAAAACAGTAGGCTTCTTATACTCAATGTGGTTCTTCTACACACCAAATATGAATTTGGTCTGGCCTTCCCTTCATCAGATATCGTGTTTACAAGCTCGGCGTCACAAACGCGCACACACGAACACGCATACATACATACAATTCACTGCTTAAAAGTATCGCGGAAGGATGTTGATATATTGACTTTCTGTTCAAATTTCAAAAATGATCGGTTATACCATGTTTTATTTACATTATTATATTATTTACACCATGTATTATATTAGTTATTAGCACATGTCAGTACATTGATATTTGAACCGCACTTGAATATTATAACAAGTGAACAATTTGGGTTGTCCTATACAATGACCCTCAAGTTCAGTGGCGTAGGAACAACGTGTAGAATTTGCTTATTTCATGTAGCAAATAAAGTAGTTCACACTAAGTCAGGCTACCATCAGGGATTTGTGAGTTAAAAGTAAAGAAGAATTCACTTGAAGCAATATTGATGCCGACAACAATGACTGCTTGACCTCATTGCAAAGACTTGTAATGTCTGTACATTTGCTTGACACTGCATTTGGTCGCTTGCTATGTTTATCATGACGATTAAAGACCAATATTTGTATAATGGTTGTTCCGAATAAATTCAGGCGCCGCAATTGGAACTATTGTTTCTTAATTAATAATAATTAATGGGAATGTATTAGGTGTTGTATCCAAAAGGTCTATTTAGTCATTTCGGCGTTAGGATAACCTATACCGAAACCCTATATACTAGTACAGAGTTGCTTTTGTTCTTCCATGTGGAAATCCGTTTTACAATTTTACTTTCTGGTAGGGTAAATATGTCATGTATTGGAGGTATCAATTTTGACTAGTTTTTATTCAAAGTATAAAAGATGCACATGAAAGAGAACTAAACAAACAACTAAATTCACATATATATATATATATATATATATATATATATATATATATATATATATATATATATATATATATATATATATATATATATATATATATATATATTAAATCCTTTGCTTATATATGACTTTATACGAAGGTCAGGCCTCCCCTGAGAACGATCAGATTTCCTTTGAACCATAGGAAGTGTCCGACTTAGGCGAATCGTTCCCAACGCCCTCTATTGTTTGCCCGTATATAGCCGATTACTCATGGGGCTTTCCCTTGTTCTTACCGCATGCGCAGTAGTTATTCTTTGTGTTGTCATGGCCGAAGGAGATGTGCTGTTGAAGAAAAAACAGTTCCCTTTCCTCGTGAATACCCGAAATTCGGCCGATTTTTTCCCGGTAAGTTATGCAAAATGAATCTCCATTGTGTTTGTCGTATCTTATACGGAATATTGGGAATTTAGGCTAGAATGAAATGACTTGTTAGTCGATTTGCGCATGGTTTCGGCGATTTGTTATTGTCTTGTCGTGTAAATCCATCACTTAGCTCTTTAAAATTTGATCATACAGTTGTGGCACTTTCTGCCAATTTGGAGTAACTGAAAAGTCTGATGTCAAAAGTTATCATTGCGTGGGCCGTTCCCATGGTAATTTCACGATTGGTAAAGGTTTGGCGTCAGTATAGCCTATTTTGTGTAGGAATCGGTTTCACGATGCAATGGTACACTGTGCTACCAGTGGAAGTGGTGTACTGTGGTAGGTCAAGGACTAACGTTATCTCTAAAATTTAAGTTGTTACAGCATTTCATCCGTACTTCTGGATTTTTGGTAATTTTTACCGGGAATTATTCTCGATTATTCCCGGAAAGTCTCAATCGAGAGAATATGTTACCGCCCTACTCAAGACTCAAGTGTATACGTAGCTAAGTCTAATGGCCAATATTGGTTAATACAAATAGCACCAGACCTAGATAAATTAGCCAAATAAATAGCCTTCTGTATTCTGAATACTTTAGCTTGGGCCTTGAGACAGTCACTATGGTATTTTGGTCCATAAGTCGTGCAAGTGAGCCATAAATTTGATCATATGTCATGATTATTTGCCTAATGCTTCTGAATGAGATAATATATATCTCAGGCTAATGACTTGTCACAATTTCGCACAGATTTATTTTCACTATGTCCACTTCAAAGGGATTTTAGTCACCACATTTTAAAAACCATTACAGATTCAAGTGGCACTACCTCTTTTTCAATTGTTGCTTTCTGAACTGCAAAGCCAAACGTCAAGTACCTTTCAGCCTTACAGCAGCAATACAAGGCCCCATTGGTAGCGTTACTAGCCTGGGATTTGTTACAAAGTTAATTAGAGACTCAAGCCAGGTGACGAGTGGAAACAAGAAAAACTCTGCGCACAAGCATTTTATTTTTTATTGTTAATTGGCTGGATTTAGAAAGAACTAATCCATTCTTAATTGTCTCACTCTGGTATATACACTACTCGACAGTAAAATACAACATGTGGAGTACAAGAAGCTGAAAAGAAGTCGGCCGGTAACTAAGCTACGGTACACTTGCACGGAGACAGCAACAGATGAGCTGCGAGTCACCCTGCATACCACCGACTGGGATCTATTGTTCATCAGCTAATTCACTTGACGAGGCGACGGACATTGTCACTAGTTATTTCAACTTCTTTGTCGACAAAATCATCCCTCTTTAGACACACAAAATCTATCCGAATAAAAAGCCGTGGGTCACAAAGAACTTAGAGATTTACTCAACGAAAGGATGAAGCTCCGATGGAAGGTAAGAAAACAAGGGTGAAAGAGGTACAGAAGTGCATCAAACGTAAAGTCGAAGTATGTCAACAAACATGCAAAGACAAATTAGAAAGAAACTTTGCTGAAAATAATTCTGCTGGTGCATGGAAAACAATGCAAATGCTGACTGGATACAGACAGAAGTCGGTGACCCCCTAGTCAGAGGTCACACAAACTTTCGTGGAAGAGTTTAATGAATTGTAGGACTATACAACTGAGAAAAATGTAGTATGAGTGAATTATTAGTGAATTAATAAAAAGGGAGTTTTAACAATGAGATTTGCGTTACTGAACATGAAGTTAGGGTAGTGTTTGGATCATTGAAAACCACCAAAGCACAATGCCCTGATGGTTTATGCAATGAGATCCTGGCTGGGATATTCACAAAACTCTTTCAATGTTCTTTAGACATCGGCTAGATTCCACGACTGTGGAAAACGTAATTAGTTATACCCGTCTCAGAGAAAGAAATTCAACTGAGCCTAATGACTTTTCGGACCGTCTCACTTAGCTGTAACGTCATGAAATGTTGGAAAGACTAATAATGAAACGCCCTCACAGTATTACAGAACAGTTTATTGACCCCTTGCAGTTCGCTTATAGAGCAGGGAGAGAGGGGGGGGGGGTTCAAGTTGATGATGCGGTGTTGACATATCTGCAAAAACGTTACTCTCTTTTAGATAAAGATAGACAATATGTGAGATTTAAACTTTTCTAGTGCATTCAACACAAATGTCCCACACTTACTTACAGCTAAATTAATCGCACACGGTGTATCTCCCCGAACTACCCAATGGATTCATGACGTCAGAGGGTGAAGATAGGCGATGTCTACTCAGGGGAAATGATTTTAAGTGCAGGTGTGCCTCAGGGCTGTGTCCGCTCCCCCTGGCTTTTCCCTGTATATCAGCGACTGTCAGAGTATGTCCAGTGATTGTAGGGTCATAAAATATGCGGATGATACTGGCATTACTGCATGGTTACCTGTTAAATGACATTAACTGAATAACAACATTGATTGGTCTAGTAATGCCACAATTGTACATAAGAAAGCAAATTAGAGGCTGTATTTCTTGAGAAAACTGAAGAACCTCAGAGTGGATAAACAATCATGACCTTGATCTATAAATCCCTCATTCAAAGTGTTTTGATGTATAACATAATTTGTTACTTTGCCAATGTTACAAGAATCGATGTGAAGATACTTGAGCAATCTCAGAAAGTTGCTCAGCGGATAATGTATGTATATGTGATCTTCCCGCAAGCAGGAACTCGCGAAAGAAGCCATGGAGGCTTATAGACTCGCAAGCTGACCGAAGCCAATCTCTCGGCACACATCCATTTAACGTCCATGTCGGGAAGTTGTTATTGAACAACACCCTTGCCAGACGACACACATTGCTGTCGGCGGGGAATCGAACCGGGGATCTCATGACTGGGAGACGCCGGCGTAACCACTAGACTATACACTCCGCCGATCGGTGTTCACTTCGATAATCCTCCGATAATCGGTGTTCACTTCCTTCGTTAGAGTGCTTGTATCATGAGAGGTTCTGCAATAAAGTGAAACAAATCATGCAAGACCCAACATACCCCTTGTTTGAGCACTACATTTACCACCGCTCTGGAGTGCGTTTATGCCCACCACGTACACTTAGGCCCCGCTACATATACTCATTTGTGTATAATTCTATCCATATTTTTTAATTCACGAGTGAGAAGATTTCTTCTTTAGGACTTGCTGTATATATGTTTGTATTACTGTATGTGTATCGCAGTCTATTGATACTTATACTTTTTTCTTTTGTTTCGTTTGCGACCTGTGTAAGCCGAATTTTTGATTGTGGACAATAAATTCAATTCAATTCAATAACCCCTTTAACTATTTACCAAACAAAAACATCAATATCACCCTAAACATTTGCAGATATGTTGTATGCATTTAACCCAATGATAATATCGATTTAATAAACCCATATCTTCCTTAATTAGATTGTGATACCCATTATTTAGCATTTAACCTTCAAAAATTACAGACAAGCCCAATAGACCACATGAATATTCATGACATGACTGGCTATGTAGCTATGCGTGCAAAGCTTACCACGGTGGAGTATAAAGACCATTCACGTTACGGTATACGGTTGACCTTACAGTTTCTTGTATGAGTTTTGAAAAAGTAAAAACACTGTCTTGCCACTTCTAATTTTTATTTTAATCCACTCATTGGAATTATCCAGAAATGCATCTGCAGCTGGGATTTCATCATGAGACCACGAAGATATTTTTCTTACATATTGAGCAGCAACTTCATTGCTTTGCATTTTATTGTATTTTTTTTAAGTTAAATGTACATGGTACATATCCAGCACGGTACCGCAATGCCCGTTCCTCTGTTTGAGTCATTGCTTCAGGAGACACCTGTAAGGTTGTTGCTGGTGTGGCAGGAAATAGTGTCCGGGCGTCTCACGGACACTATTCCACGAGAATTGTGTCCGTAGGACAACTTTCTCGGGGGGGGGGATTGGTGGCATGTCACTTTCCAACAAGGTTGCTAATAGGGAGGAAAACTTCTTTTCCAGGGCATGCTGTAAACGGAATATATCTTCTTCTGCTTCCCTCTGAATATCGACCTCATTTAAAAGTTTTTGCCATCTTCTTAACAGTTTGTTCATTGACCTATACTTGAAGAATTCATGCCACGTTTTCCTCTTCACTTTGTCTGAAAATGTGGTCCCTGTTAATTTCTTGGTACATTCGTCGTTAACGACGAATGTTCTAAAAGTTCTTCTGCAAACTTGTAAAACATTTAATCTTTTATATGAAGTTTCACTTTTCTCGATAGGTGAATCACCTTGATGTGAGTGAGGTCTTCAATTTGAAGAGGTCATCTTCAAATATGTCGCAGATGGCATCTTAATAAAATCTAACGCAAGCACTGAAGCATCAGCCTTCCTAGGGCTCTTTGCGGGATACTTCATTCCTGTAAATGAACGAGTTATGACAATTTTCAAGGAACAAGCTATTTGTCACAATATTACAAATACAAGGCATAAATTGTGTTTCTTGTAACTGATGAGAAGTATATTTCTATCCAGCTTTGGTTTTAAAAGATTCTGCCGTATTTTACAACTTTGAAAGAAAATTCATATACAAGAGGATAAATTTGTTAGTCTTTGGGCCTAAGCGGTACTTTTTCCTCATGGTTTGGCTGATATAAGGAAGAACCCCCTACCCATGATTCCACTACCCAGTGCTCAGTGCAATTTTTGAATTTTGTTGATTTATTTCTTTTATCGAGTCAAATGCTTCCTGATTGCAAAATTGTGGAGAACAATAATACATTTAATAAATATAACTATATAAATGGGGTGCTATGAGGTTCTCTCCCTATGATTTCACAACCTAGTGCAACCCAGTGCACTTTACACTTTACTGAAATTTGCTAAAAACTCTATAATCAAGGCATATATGCTTAATGATAGCAACAATTGTAGTGAACAATGAATTACACATATCTTCAGTTCTTACTGTAAACCTTATAGCACATACTACCGATTTATAGCACGATCCCAGTTTTTACTTTGGCACACAAATTTAAGATTTACAATAGTAACTGTGTTCTCTGTGAGTTTCAGGTCCTGAATGACAGACACACGTATAGCCATATCAACTTGGAATCATGTTGCAGATATGATGATAACCAAATGCACTTTATTTGATAGAAAGTGATATTCGGTTATCGTTTAACTTATGTATTAATTAAACTGTAAATTTGGAATTATATTAATACCAGGAAACTCTGCATGCCACGGCATATTGACTACCAAGTAAACAGACATATCCCATCTACATTTTCTATCAAGCCAGGTTTAATTAACATCATTTACAATGTATGTACACATTTAAATAAACTTGTTAAATGCTGTTTCTTCGAAGAAAAAACTTTTTGTTTTTATTATTGTTATATATCTCACATTTCATCTTACATTTTATTTTCCAAGAAAATCTGCGGATATTAAATGCAAAATTATCAAGTTGAAAGAAGATTATACTTTAGAACTAATGCTTATGTTTTTACAAAGTAAATATTTTTATTTGATATTGCATTTGTATAAAGTGTAATTGTATATTTAACATTTCAGTAAGTCATTAATTTTCTTTTGATATGCAAATGACCCACTTGTCAGTTGTAGCTATAGTCATTTCATAGTCGCAGTATACTCTTCGTTGACACTTTGTTACATGCCCGATTTACTTGCAAGGCCATTTTGTAAGCTCTCTATTTTCTCCAAACCTAACTGCATTTCTTGGAAAAGAAGATATTTGTGTTTCAATAAAAATGAAACAGTGAGCACAAACCATGTTTAAAATTTATTTCAATGCTGTCTCTCATTATCATGAATATTAACCTATTAAGCATGACAATTACATTCAATGGGATCAAAACTAATAACCGTTTATTGGTACTTGTCCATGAGAGAATGATTTATTCTTGTGGATTCAACAGAACTGAAACAGCAGTGAAACAAGTAGAACAAATCAAAGGCGATATTAAAATTTGAAGTACCTGTCTTGCATAATCTATATTTCATTGGATGGAGGTTACATTGAAAGAACTTGATTAAAGCTAATTTGAAAATAAGATTAAATTCAATGAGATAAAAACTAATAGGCGTTTATTGATACTTGATCCAGAGAATGACTTGTTCTTGTGGATTCAATAAAAATGAAACAGCAGTGAAACATTTCAACGGCGTTATTAATATTTCAAGTACCTGTCTAAATAGGCTGTTTTATTGGATTGCGGTTACATTGAAAGAGAATTTTGAGAACGCTAAAATATATTAGCACATAATGGTACAACTTAAAGAAGTCTATTGTAAATGAACAGGAGTTCATTATGTATGCAACTAAATCAGCTAAAGTCAATTTGTTGTTAATTTTCATGCGTTTACGTGTATATTTGAACTGTTGAATGACATATTTTAATTACATTCGATTTACATAACGTAACTGCACCTAATGAATGTTCATAAAGCTCACCATTGTTGAATCATAGTTTATGCCAGACTGAAGATGTTATGTACAGGACTTCAGTGTAATTTGACATCACTGAATTGAAGTCGATTGAAATGATCTCCGTGACAGTAGCATTCTTATCACCAACAAATTTGCAAACACTGGAAGTTAATGTTTGTTAATAACAGAATGCTAAACATAGCATTTACGCAATAAGATAACCCGTGACTGTGATTATGTCATCTAAAGAATATTTGATATCAAGCATTACAACAGTCTTAGGATTTTTTTTATTTAAAATTCCTATATCCTACTTCTTAATCCTATTTCAGAACATCATACTTAGAACTACTGATATATGGTGTTAATACTTTTGAAAAACATTCAATTTTGCCATTTGCTTTGGTTTAAAAGTTTACAAGTTTAGATATGTAGTTATTCTAACAACATTTACAGCCCATCTTTGCTTCTATTTATCAGTTGCTACTGAAACCTTACATTTTAACACTGTAACTGCACCTGGAGAATGTGAATCCTCGCTTCTCCCCTTCTCCAACCTGAACATTCCTCAATCAATCGCTTACAGCTTTGATGTTATCTATCCTATAGGCATGCACTATAAGCCCATTTTTTACTAATCATCAATGATATAGGGGTGCACCCAAGCCGAAAAGGTGTGAGCTTATATTTGTTCTTAACGTGTAGCATATTATGCATTTATATGCCAGGGTGTTATAACACACTAACACGTGTTATGTTTTGGGAGCATGCGAGAGCTAGATATGTTAAAAATACAATGCAGTAAATCGTAGTGGAATTATAGATTAGTAATGGTTGGACGACTGGTAAACGAAGACTACTTGGTATGACCGATGGTCTCATTGTTGTCACAACACCTTTCACATTTTTGCCCATTCTTACTGCTTTAATAGTATTTCTAGGCTAGTTATAAATGAGCTAGCAACACGATTTTGCTTTCCAGCTCGTTTCTATAGGTAAACGCTGTACTGTGTACGAAGGTAACCATTGAAACTAGGCCTGTGTAGACTCCAATGGACAGTCGTTATCATCACATGCATCTTGTTTACGTGTTTTTTTTAACACAGGCCGCAATATGCGCAATGTATTCATGTCGAAAACGCTATTATAAGCAACTGTACAATTCGGTTCGGGTGGATATATATAAAAAAGAACTACACAATTCAGTTAATATCGTACACGAGAGACTGTAAATGACAAACATAAACGAATTCTCGCTAATTGAAATGATGTCACTCAATTAACAGACGGTCAATGCAACTTTCTAGAGATGGTGGTATCGATTTTCAGTAAAAACTGTGAACATTTTTGTCAAGTGTAAGTCAAATCTTGCAATTTGCAGAGCTCGTAGAAGAGTCGTTTCCGTTGTTCAGTGGAATGATGTGACCATATAAACGGCAGCAAAACGATAACAATACTGAAAACAATATATAAAATATAAATTTCTAGATGAATGTGTTGTTAGTAGCCGTTTCCTTCCTTAGAGCAAGGTTGACAATGCGGACCCTCGAAATGAGTCTATCGACAATCTGGGCTGCACACGTTCTAGACTATTTATGTATACTATTATAGACAGGCGCGTAGCGAGGGGGCGACCGCCCCCCCCCCCTTGAGCATATTTTGTTTGTATGTTTTTATGACATCGCTAGTAATTTCAAGCTTAGATGCAACTTACAAGGCCTGGGAAGTGCCATTTCCAGCGATCTGGGAGACATTTTCAGCCAAAATTTTCTTGTACGCGTAGCGCCAACTCACGATGGCGCTACGCTTAGATAGTTTTCAATGCAGAATCTACGGCGCTGATAGTTTGCCTACATGTTCGCCCCTCCCTTGGCAAATTCCTGGCTACAACGCGCCTGATTATAGAAGCTCTTAACTATTAATGGCTATCGAGTTCTTACACGGTGACCAATTTAGCAAAACCCTTTACCTTCTGATGTGATTAAACCGTTCTATCTATACCTTATTGAAATGTTTTACAAAGGATAGCCTGCAGTGGGAAGATGTATTCTGATGATATGCAAGAGCAGGGTATTCTCAGCATCCGCAGGCTAGTGAAATTTGCATTCAATTCCCAGTGACTTCCAGATAACAAAGATAACGTCTCACCCCTTGCATGACATACTCAGGCAGTTTCATTTAGTTTCATTTTCATTTTGTCTTACTATATAGCACTCGCCTTCGGTACTTGTCGGAATGTTTTTTCTTTCGCACGCAATTATTCAAAACTGACTTTATTGTAAGTAAAATTAATTGTTTTTTTTTCGATGCATTTTTTTGTAACACTCAGCTAAGCTGAAAGTGAAAATCTAATGATAAGAAATTTCATCATTAAATATAACGGCAGCTATAAAACCAGAAATTACTCTCGGATAAAGTAAAACATAAGAGAATTTCTCTTGATGCACGAACTGTATATTCCTGCCATATACCTGTCATAATAAATACTTATTGTCCTAATGAACGCGCAAATATCACTCCACTCATTTCCTTAATTTCGGTTTCATAGCGTTATTGGTTTTATATTTTTTACGACTACGTTCTTATAACATATCAAAAAAGTCTTTGTGAATTATATCAATCACTGCAGTTATTACACTAGGCCACTTTGGCGATGAAGAAATATATGTAATAACTATTAATTAATATCGCTTGTCAACTACAAGCAGAGTCAATTTGAGTTTTTCTTTTCGTTACAATGGACATCTTGCAACTATGTTATGCTTTAATGGTTGCCATCACCGCCATCTGCGTGGCCTCTGGAAATGATCCTTGTCGCTTATTGGGTAAGTGAGGGACAAGATGTTACCATTAAAGGCATAAATCCCAGAGAGGGAGTGAGAGAGAGTATCATGTCCGTTGCAATTTATCTGGAACATTTACCTTGCTTCTTGCACATTTGAGTTTCTCTATCTTGCAGTGTTTAAAAGCATTGCTGGTAAATTGAGAGCAATGTAATACAGTTCGTTCTGTCATAATCAAAAGACTTATTTTTTATGATGACAGTTCAAACCAGTCACAAGTTGTACTAAAAGTTCAATGTTATGAGGGCGAAAGGGAATTATTTCAAAATAGCCGCCGGTCTTTGATTAGTATTTAACCTGTCGTATAATATGTTCGCTGTTTTGATTACTTTTGTCATATTTAATAGTAACATTTCAGAGCAATTATACGTGCAATGTTTAATAAATAATAAAGACAAGAACTTTCTCAGTTGCTTGAGCGAATATAATAATATAAATACAACATTGAAAATGATCACATTGAAATTAGCTTCCCTTCTACTCTTAGCCTATAGAGGGCAAATCGTACCGCTGTGAGGATAGCCCAATCTTGGTTAATATTTACAGTGTTGTGTGACATGTTTGGTCATGGACACAATCAAATGTAGTCCTTATTAACATACCAATGATTATTTGCTATCAATAAATTTTACTTCTTTGAAATTTGTCCTTAGATTCCAACGTCTGCGAGGTTTGCAAATGTGTGAGCCGAAACGTTGATTGTTCCAATAGGAATTTAACAGCAATTCCATCACATATACCGAATGACACCTACACCATGTATGTATTTAATTTATTGCAAAAGGATTCATTTCTTCTTAGTTTCATATACAAAATCTCTGTATAGGCCGGCGGTTTTCTTATAGGCCATACCCTAATTTTATATAATATCCCATCATAGAGATCATTGCTAAACTAAGTGGGCTTTTTCTCATTGCTTATTGTGTCTATCGGATTGTGGGTGGAGTAGAGATACGTATCACGGGTGTGGTCCGTGTGAAGAATACCACTTCGAAGAATTTGCATCTTCGAAATGATCACAGAAACGTTTGGATAGTTAGTTAGTTTCATCAGTGACATCGTATGGTTATTTTGGTAAAGACAAAATTGCATTTTATCCGCATGCCTTGTAAGAACCGAAGGGATCGTAAACTTTAAAAAGTTTAACGGAAGGAATAAACGAATATAACCCCACCCACATCCCCCTCCTCAGGACCGTAGGGAGGCCTATTGTGTATGTTTGCTGGGTCGAGGTTCCATGTAGTGCAGTTTAAAAAAAAATCTTTAAACATATTTCTCTTTGGTGTTTCTTACTGTCCTTTGCATCTGCTTTTTTATGGAGAGATATCCAAAACGAAGCGATAGAAAGTCATGGTAACACTATAGCATTAAAGGTATACGCTGATTATTCTTTCCACAGTAATTTTGAGAACAATGGAATCTCATGTATACCGAAGGATTATTTTAGATATTTTGCCGTACTGTCCAAACTGTGAGTATACCTTGTGTGGTCGGAATTAAATGCTTTTATGGTCCGCCCCCAGTTCCAATGGAACACAGCGGAATGTTTTTTTCGTCCACACATACTTATGAGTTGGGGATATAGCCTATATTCGTAACTTTTGGCAATGTAACGCTTCCTAAAATCCTTAGAGAATCATACTAGGAACAAAGTTTATTGCAATACTCTGTCGCATTATATAATAATGCAAGATTGGTTGTTACTCCCCAATACAAGCTTTCAACACGATTTGAGTCCATTTATAATGACAACGAGAATATCGGGATGTATTGTGTACACAATCAACGAGATAATGCGAAAGGACAAATGCTCGACAACAATATGACCCATGACCACTTCCTCTTTCTCTTTATTTGTCGGATCGTCATCCTACATCAAATCATATAATATTATTATTATTTATTATTATTATTATTATTATTATTTTTATCATCATCATCATTATCATCATTATTATTATTATTATTATTATTATCATCATCATCATTATTATTATTATTATTATTATTATTATAATCATTATTATTATTGTTATTGTTATTACATCGAGATTCATATTCCTCTTATTGGTTTACTTAGAACCTCTTGATACACAAATACGCTGTAATTTGGATATCTTTGTCAAATAAACAAAGAAACTATTTCAACTAATTAATGGTTGGTTTCATTTGTTTGACAGTACAATCGTAATGAACTCTGTGACAGAACCATTTATTCCACCAATGAGTATGAAAAAACTGTAAGTCAATGTATGTTAATAATGCTTGGGATATACTTAACCATCTTCAAGGTACTCAGTAGGTCTATGCCTGAGATTATTTAAAATGCACCTCAAAATTTGGAGAAATTAGTCGTTTAGGAAAAGTTCCGTCTCTCAACTTTATATATGTACGAGCATATTTGAACTTTACTACCAATAAAACATACTTAACTTCAATTCAAAACAGGCAATAACTGTGAAAACTACATCTGAAATACCGTTAATGCAGTTTCATAGTGATAACAACTTAAATTGGAAACATTAACAATTTATTGTACTTTAAAACTATACCAGAACTAAGTTTGTAAACCTTTCAGAATAAACAAAACTGCTACAAAACATCTAAATTTACAAGTTTAAAGTTCATAATAAACATGTCGCCAGCGGACTTCTTTTATATTTCTTTAGAATTGCTAACAACAACCTTCTGGAAAGTAGCGAACTGATTTTCAGCCAATGTGAACATCTTGAGGAAGTGTGAGTTAAACCTTAAATTTGAAGATTTTGTAGAAAAGGAAAACACCCTTGGATCACCACTTAGTGAACTGGTATAGGCTTGTAACAGACCTAGAACACCACGTTTTCTAGACACACGTTCTGTTCCAGGTCAGTGGTTGCCAGTCGACCTATTTATCAAACAATTGAAAATTTAAAGTATATATATATATACATATTTATGACAAATTGCAACAGCTTTTGTTATTAACATGTCTTCTTCGTTTTTAATATTCAGGAACTTACATAGTAATCGCATTGCCTTCCTGCCAGATTATATTACACGAAATTGTTCCAAACTAACTCTCCTGTAAGTACATTTTGACACTTTTATAAATGCCATGGTTAAACTCAATGTCGTTTAAAGTATTCATTCCTATATATTGTGATGTCCTATTGTTTTATTTTGTATTTATTAAGCCGTTTAAGTGCTAAAACACCAAACAGATTTTTGTTCTCTCTCGAGACAGTTATTAAATTCTTGAGACATACCTTTTTTTTCACAGGGCAATGACTGGCCTTACTTTTAATACTATAACAAATTATGCTAAAATACATTTATGTATTGCCTTCGTCTTTGTTCTGCTACTTCTTTTTCTTTTTTGATGATCTTCTTCCACAGCGATTTACGAAACAATCTTTTCGATCGGATTAGTCAACACAGCTTGGGTTTTCTTCCACGACTGATCGATTTGTACGTATAACGGGGGAAATGTAGCAGTATCCTATAGTATCGCATCTATTAAATAAAGTATCAGACTATCAAAGAAGTAGCGATACTGACAAATGATGGGGTTTTTTCTTCTTTTTTTCCGTATCGTTATCAGTCATTTCTGAATACGTTACGTAATTGTTTCCATATGATGATTTGTTCATGCAAAATTTGATTCATGTTTTCAGACAATTAATAACCTTTCATTCCTAATCTTGCGTCTTGGCTGATCATATGAGAATTATGTGACGTCACAGTCACGTAAGATTACGTATAATGTAAGTACATTGAAACCAGGTTTATTTTGACCCAGAAGAATGGAAATGACGTCGTTCTGCTAAGGTTTTACTGCAGTCCATGGTGTAAGGTCTATTAAAAGCATAAAGGCATAAACTTATTGAGACTCTTGATGTTAAGAGACAGTTACAAGTAAAGTAAACGTTTTTAATTTGATGGTCTGTTTCCCCAAGCTGAATTTTCATTGAAAAGGAATGCTTGCCTTTCGGTCACAATTGTTGCTACATTAAGTTGCTTGAACAGAAACTCTTTTTTTATTTGGCCGTTTGTTGCAGTTAGGTTTTAACATCGTTATTATTGTTATAATTATGTAATTATGACTTTTCACTCCGCTGATATGTCATATAAATCAAATAACGATATAGCTTCGCAAGATGAGATTTTGTTCCCCGACAGTACTTCTGGAGAGATTGTGGCTATGAAGCTCACAGGTGAAAAATCTGTCAAACCATTCAGTGAACATGATCACCAAATTTGTAAAGGTTCGCTCGTTCACTACGTGCATACAACAAGATATTTAAAAGGAATCTGGCGTACCCCTTTCATTGGTACTGAAAAATAAATGAATACATTTTGAGTAAATGTACTGGACAGTATTGCAACGGAGTTGGACGATATATTCTTCATACTGTTGTATTGGACTTGGAAATTCAAAATAATTTTTATTATCCCATTATTCTGTTCTTATCCATCTTACACAATATTTCATTACTTAATAGGAGACTGAGCTTGAATCGGAAACTTCGTCACATTGATGAGGGGGCCTTGAATCTAGTTTGCGAGAGTTTGCAGAAACTGTAAGTGGTTGTTACTTCATTAGTCTTTTAAAGTAACAAACTATGACTAACATGATAATATCATAGTCGATCCCATGTAAGTGGTTGTTACTTCCATAGTATGTTTAAATAACAAACTATAACTAACATGAAACTATTATAGCTGATCATATGTAAGTGGTTGTGACTTCTATAGTCTGTTAAAATAACAAACTATAACTAACATGATACTATCATAGCTGATCATATGTAAGTGGTTGTTACTTCTATAGACTGTTAAAATAACAAACTATAGCTATCTTGAGACTATTATAGCTGATCATATGTTCCTGAAATAGTATGGACCACTGTCCAGTGTTTATTGTCTCAGACAGTGTATATGAATTTTCTGTCATATAATGTCAGTTAATAACCAAATCATATATTTTATATACTATATACACAAGTGTATATGATACAAGTTATATTTTTACCTGTTCTATCTAAATTATTAATTAATGAAGCTGCTAACTTTAGTATGAACGTTTTTTTTTTACATTTGTGGATAATTACGTGAATCTAATCTGTTGGCTAAGTTAACATACAGTCAGATTTTCAGTTGCATCCAGTCAGTAATATTCGTGGAAGTGTTAGATGTACATGGGTGGCATTAGATGGTATTGGATTTTATTGTCGAATACTCCAAATAAGTAAGTGTAAATATTTTATAAAGTTCTTTTACATTGTTACCTACTAACGTCCAAAAAAAACAAACAATTTACAACAATAGGCTAATGAATGAGATTTTTGAACGGCCATTTCTCAAGAGATAAAGTGCATTGCTGAGTAAAAGAGTGCAATGAGTTGTAGCTCATGTTGTACTAACGATGATGATGTGTTTAGGAGTAGATATATTCGGTTGCCCTGGCACTTATTCCGTAATAAAGAACATCTTTAAAGATATATAACTGGTAAAATATGTAGCACATTAAATTATTAAATTTTCTTATGAACAGGACGATGTCCGAATGCGATATGCTGGGAAACGTCCCAACAGGCCTTATCAGAGGCTGTACTAAACTTACTTCTTTGTAAGTGAAACTAAATGTGTTATCAACTTACCGACGATACAATAATAATAATAATATATTTAATAACAATGATCATTACAATCGTCATCGCCATTGTCATCTTTATCATATTTTACGTTTATCATTCGTTCTCTTACGTTATAACATCGCTCCTGTAACTTCTTTTTCGTTTTACAGAAAATTAGCATTTGATGACATTACCCACATCGATGGCGAAATGTTTTATTCCCAAATTCGGTTGTTTTACATGTAAGACATTAATAGTTTGTAGATTTCTATGTAAGTGTAAACATTGTGTTCACCTTCACCATAACAATGACATATTTAGACATTGATCCCATTAATTAGATGATAGATTTATTCATTTATTTTCACTTGTTATCACTTCAATTAGAGAGTTTGTTTAGCCAAGAATTTTCACACAAATATGTGTTCCACCAAAGTACTAACTTGATTTTTTTCAGGAAATTTTTTGAAACCTTTGAATGTTTTTGCTCTGCTTTTAATCAACAGTAAACAAACACATTATCCTATTTCCTTTTACTGTGAAAGACTCGCTAAGTGTCAAATACAAGGCACGATGCAGGATAACTGTACGTCCCCTTTATACAGCTATTGTATAATACGGCCAGATTCTAACATTTGGGGCAAATGTAATCTGGCAACACTAAAGTGCGAGGTTGGAAGTTGCGATTTACGGCATAACGTAGTATTAAAAAGAACAAATGCCCATCATTTCATTGAGTTTGTTTTTCTTGACTTATTTTCGTGCATTTTATATAAAAAATATCAGATTACAACAGTAAGTTGGGCATTTCTCTTTTCCTTTCTACTGGTTAGAACTTTCAGGAGTAACCCTTTAATACAGCTTGACGATTCAACATTCAAGCACCTGACGTCGATTCAGAGTTTGTAAGACTTGTTATATTGGCCACAGCTATATAACCTGTTATTATAGTAATCATTTCAATACCAAGTATGTTTAGTGTTAGCATAAGGGAAAGTTTAGCACATTATTGCAAATGCGTACAATCACGTTTAATAAGGAAAATGATATCGCACAATTATATGATATTATACTTGTATATACGGAAGCACTCTTTTAAAGTTTCTTGAGGGACAGAAGAAACTAAATGCTTCACAAGCTTTACATAAGCTTAAATCTGTATGAAAGGTGCCCAAAGAAAAGCAATATTATCTATGTTGATTCGTGATTGGTAACTTGAAAATAACAGTCCGAACCGATTGTTTGCTATAGCGAGAATATTGAAAAACACTTCAGGTGATTAAAGACTTTCATTTTACTTAATCCTCTGTTTTCAGAGTACTGTCCAATGCGAGTCTTACTTCCATACCAACCAAACTTTTCAACAGTACTTCGATAACCCGCGACCTGTAAGTATATACATTCTACTGTTGCATCGTGTCTAAGTAGATTTACGCCATCTACTTTCCGCAGACTATTTAATGTGTGCGCTAGAGCCCTCAGTACTAAGATATAATACTCTCTTACAATCCTATCATGTCAAACTCTTAAACGATACATCAATTCTCCAATACATGAATCGATATATAATATCTATCGGCAAAGATTTTGACTGCGAGGCCACGAAGATCTCTCTTTCGCGGTGATGGAATTCTTTTATATGTATTTATGTATATATGTATTTTATGCATTCACAGCTCTCGTCAAAACATAGCCTATATGTACCAAACCTTCTTACAACATAATAGGAATCAGCAGTTATTTTAACGACGCTTAAGCGACCACAAATGTGGGGAAAACCAGCAAGGGCTTATGGATTACAACTTACACGTCAGTTGGCTTGCAATTCAACAGTTTCTTCAACAGTTTCAACTCAAATATAGAATCTTTCCAATTAAGAAAGTCATTTCAGATGGTTAAACCGTAGATTGGTCTTGGATGAAAGACCCACCTTACTGTGACCCGGGCAGGGTATCGAACCTCCCGATCACTAAGCATCATTGCTTCAATGAGCACCGGGTAGCAGCACCGGCCACAACCTAGGTGTTCAATTTGTTCCTTGGTGTTCGAAGAACCTAATCTAGCTTATATTGCATGTATTATCACTTCGCTGATTGACTGCAAACTGACCGTCCAGGAAGATTACCTGCAAAGCGTGCCATTTTCCCTACAAGAATTGCTCATTCTATATTGCTACAATGAATGATATTCTGACCGATTGTTGTGGACAACTATGATTTATTCGACAGGACAGGATTCGAGGAGAGAGTACAGAGAAAGCCAGACAACTTCATATCATTGACTGCAACTACCTCTCTATTTAATTGTTGCTGACTATTTTTTCTTCTGTTTTCTTTACAGGGATCTTTCAAGTAATCGATTAATTACGATTCCCGAAGAACTGTTTTCATCTGAATACACCAACCACTTCATGATGAGACTAACGCTGAGCGATAATAAACTTGAATATATTCCACCGACTGTATTCAGTCACTTGCGGAGGCTCCAACAACTGTAAGTGATATGTCCGCATCATTTGACTAGAGGGAATTGCATAAGGCACTATTCTCTAACCGTTTCCAATGAGTTGTGTCAATACCAAATCCAGCACATGATTTTATTACGTTAATGTCTTCAAAGTATCTTTGCAATTATTGCTATTGACATAGGATGTCTTCACAAATGGCTTTATTAACTTCTTTTTAAACCTAATTTGGATTTACACATCAAGTTGGTTACTGATCGCGATTTATGAAGAACCGGGAAGAATGAGGTAATTTTTCTTAGGGTAAAACATCCCCCCGCTCCTAACATCATGAACACTTACGTGCTCCAGGCATCTTATGTCTGGTACGGGGATGCTTTCAGATAAAAAACAATCACCTAAGTGTCATAATAATCATTGTCAATGTATTTCATGGACACTGTTCTTTTCTTAATAAAACAAAGATATTTGGACGGTAACAGTTTGTTCGAAATTCCAGAAGGGATGCTGTCGTTAACGTCCGTCGACACTCTGTGAGTAATATCATTCTCAGCACCGATATCTTAGGTGTACCTCAAAGTGTAATTCACAAAGTCAAATAACTTGTTGTTCATGTACACCATGCTACTTCAAATTATAAAAAGCATAATTGCACACACATTGTCACAGTGTCGAATCTTCTGTAAACTGTACAGTACAAAAGTATGAATTATTTATTGGACTCTATTGTACTTCATTGTGTCTCTACAATCAAGCAAAAATGACAACCTTATAATACTTCTTCGTCTTTTAACCATTTTATCAAGGTACATTTTCCGAAATCAAATAGCAAATTTAACCAAAAGTTTATACCTGCCGAACTCCCAGTACAATCCTACAAAGCTGATGTGAGTATATATTTTTAGATTCGTCGGAATCAGTTGCAGGTGGTAACGATCATAACAAACATAATCAAAATTTGCGTAACTGCCAGTGCTTGCGTCGGCCAATTCGCCGGGAACTCTTGCTGGTAGATTTGCCACCAAACAAGGTAGGAAATGGCCTTTTTTGAACTAAAGATAATTTTAGACTTTTTAATAAATGAAATTTGATTGTCCTGTTACCTGTTGACTAATACAAGAATCTCAGTTTCCAGAATTTCATGGTTTGATAGTTTTACTAGTTGACAGGTCATTTTGCTCTTTGTTGTTGTTTTGTAAAGTTGTTTTTATGTGTTCAATGATTATTTGTTTTTGTTTTGTTTTATTCTTGTTGTTCAATAAGTGGATCTGGATGTTTTGTTTGATGGATTGATTTGTTGGCTGCTTTATAATTCTGTTGGTTGGAAGTCATTTACTTTTCCCTGGTTTGCGAGGGAAATTTAGTCAATGGTATTTATGGACAATTGATCAGTTGACAGAATTATCTACGTAAAGTTCAATAGTTTGTCAATTGTTTTGTTGCTGCCTTCGTAGTAGTTTTAATGATCAATTGATTGGCATGCTCGTTGATCTCACTGTACATTAATTAATCGATTAAATGGGTAGTTCAGTGACCGTCCTGATCCTTGATTGGTTGACTTTAAGACAAGAACCAAATTGCTACTTCCATAGTTTGACAGCCAATTCATTTATGAAATACGATATGCTAACTATTTATAATTTTGACTTGAAGTACTTATTATTATGATTACTATGATGATTATTATTTTTTTTATGACGATGATTATTATTTTTTTTTCCTATGCTTATTATCGATATTATCATTATCTTCATTATAATCATTATCATCGTTATCATCGTTGTCATCGGTATAATTATTTTTAATATATCGATAATCGATAACACGACTTTCACTTTACTCATACCCCTTGAAGCGAAGCTCAGAGAAATCCGGTCCATCATCTTTCTGTTGAATTTCTCAAAGGAATTCAAGAAAATGGTGAAATGTGAGTTGCGCTGCATGTGAATATGCCGTAATTAATTATATTGCAATCACAGTAATTCATAACATCATATTCACATAAGTGAGATGTGCGGGGTTTATTGAAAACAGCTTCCTTTATAGATTTTTAAACTGTATTTATCACAAACAGGTAGCAATTGATTTTTTTATTATTATTATTATTATTATTATTATTTTTGATGGAGTAAACCGCTGGTGCTGTTAAATAACTGAATTAAAAGTGGGCAAAGGGTCGGCTAGTATCATAACATTAGCATTATGAGTACAACTTGTATTAAGTTGACTAAATATAAATATCTATTGAAAAGTAATCAATATTTATGACATTAACTGATTTTCATCTTGTTTCTCTTTGAATTTAAGCATACTCACATGTAATGGTCTAAATATTCCCACCGCGCCGTACAACATAAATGTGTAAGTTAATGTATTGTTGTGTGTGACGTGTAATTTTCTTGTTGCTTTTTCTTTTCTTTTTTCTCAGATATGAAAGATTTTGAATGTTTGCTTAATTGACAATGTTCTTTGAAAATGACTTTCTTCTAATGTAAAAATAAGTTATTATATAGGAAATACAAACAAATTTTCAGTTTTCCTTGATACCATCAATTAGTCTGTTTTTGCCCCATGTATTCACATAATATCACCAATTTAAAGAAAAAAAATCTTATGTTTCTTTTTCATACAAAATGCTATGAGGATGTGGTTTTAACCTGCAGATGCTGAAAAGTACCGGCAAGTTTGATAGCTTAATTATCAACTTCATACACTTGAATGTTCTGTGTTTTAAAGGTAGCATTTCATAGTTTATCCTAAATGTCTGACTACAATAGCATAACAAACAGGACTACGCTTCGGGTTTTGTCTTTTACAGTGATTGTGTAGAAAACACTTTTCAGACAACGATTAAAGTAATAGACCCTTATCAAAGAGACAGTCTGTTGCAGAGAGGATTTAACTGCACACAAACTGAACCTAGATTTCTTCGTCGCTATACATGCGTGGCATGTGCTCAGGGAAGTTATACAAACCTGCAAGGCCGTAAAGGTTGTATACCGTGTCCACGTGGTGAGTAAATTTCAATCCATGTATTTATTGTAATAGGTGGCTTATTAAATTCATGCAGTCATTTATCGTTACTTCTCCTCTCCTCGTCTACGAAGCTAGCTCCTCCAGATTATTATTGACTTCGCTTTTTATTGACTTTGAAATCAATTGCTGTCATCTTCATTTGGAATAATGTCACTTACCACCCACATACACACACTGAGAACACAGTTAGTAATGTATATCTTTAAGTTTCGTATCGCAGAAAGAACTGGATCGTACTATAAATCGGTAGCATGTGATACTAGGATTACAGTAAGAACTGAGGATATGTGTAATTCCAACAAATCCAGTTGTTGGGATTTGTTGGGATTACACATATTTTCAGTTCTTACTGTAAACCTAGTAGCACATGCTACCGATTTATCAGATTTGTCAGCACAGTCCAGTATTTACTGTGGTTTAAAACTTTCAGTAGTTACTGTAATATCTATGTGAATCGGCTGCACTTACATAGATGTTAAAGTCGCACACTTAAGACTTCACTCAACGGACGTTTCTTCTCTCAGGTGGTTTCTACCAGGACGAAGTCGGCCAATTTCAACGGTTACCGAACGTTATCGCTTGCAATAACTGCAACAATGGAACATTCGTTGCCAAAGGAGGAGGCGTCAGCCCTCTCAATTGTGCGGTTTGCCCGGAGGGTACCAACAAGAGTCGACACGCTGGGTATCGAGCATGTTTCTGTATGGATAACTACTTTCGAAGAGATCGATTCGGTGGTTGTGAACTCTGTCCACAAGCAGGACTGAGATGCGAAAACGACTTCGTTACCATAGAACCTGGATTCTACTGGGACTGGACTTCATCAAACATCACAGAGTACAGGGTGTACATTGAAAATCTACAGAAATTTGATGATTCTTATGATGAAACCACAGCGTCCTTTTCCGGTTCTCTCGCTTATGTACACCCATGTCGCCAAACATTTAAATGTGATAACAAGAACGACACCGTTGAAGGAAATTGTCATAGAGGCTACACGGGATTTATGTGTACAGAATGCGCTGAGAAGTACTTCCAGGTCCTGAACTTTTGCCATGAATGTCCTCAGACATGGGTCTTCCTATTAGAAGTGGCATTAGGGTTACTCCTACTTGCCGGCTGTTGCTTTTACGTAGTATACACGTACAGACGTAAACGACACGAGGAAGCTCGTTCAATTGTTGACGTTGCACTTGCAAGAGGGAAAATAGTTCTTGGTTTCTATCAAGTGATGGGAGAATTTTGGGACTCGTTAGACGTCCTTTATTGGCCTGAGGTTTTCAAACAACTGTCTGATTGGTTAGATCTCTTGCAGTTTAACATATCTACCATTTTCATAAAACCCAGCTGCTTCGTTCCTAGTGTATCTTTAAATGCATATTCCGAGTTTCTCATAGGAATTATTGTGACTGTTAGTGTTGCATTAGTCCCAGCTATGGCGGTTTGCTTAAGAATAGTACGTTCAAAGTTTTTCCAAGGGGACTCTTCGAATTCTCGTTCACAAAGATTGCGTCAAGTTGTTATCATCAAACAAGATACATTGCTATTTGCAACTCTTTTGGGCTTGTTTATCACGTATCCCTCTACTTGTAATTCTATCATTACATTGTACAGACCCGCATGCCAAACGTTTACATTAGACGAAACTATGTTGCACAACGTTAGCCTCCTGAGATCTGACCTTTCCATCAATTGTAACACAAACACCCATCGCAAATTCGAAATTGCTGCTTACGTATTTTCGCTATACATTGTAGCTTTTCCTGGATTATTATTTTATCTTTTGTGGAAATATCGTAAAGATTCAAGTGTTGAAGATTCTACAAGGTCATCATCATTGCATCCAAAATGGTTACGATTTCTCAACGAGAACTACAAAGATCGGTTTTGGTACTGGGAAATTGTAGAAATTACAAGAAAAGTTTCACAGACATGCATTGTCATTCTGTTCGGATGGGGCAGCTCTCTTTCTATCTTCATCACGATTTTCCTCGCCGTTATCTTCCTTACTCTTCATGCATCATTTTCACCGATGAAGGATAAGTTTGAGCAACAACTCCAGGTACACATTGATATCAATTTCAACTTGTGAATTGTCCATGTACCTCTATAAGTTAGTTATAAGACATTCTGCACTTGAATGCTATTTCTCATGAAGGAGGTATTTATATTTCTTTTCTTGTAATAAACTTGATAAACAAATTGAAATATTTCATTTAATAACTTTCATAACTTATTTTCATTAAAGTAATGTTATTGTTTAGCTATAATACTATTTCATTGTATATTAACAAATTAATGACATATATTATGATGTTAAAAAGTTCCCTTAACTGGAAGATATAGACAGATTGCAAACTTGTTCAATGATTTCAGATATCATAAAGTTAGAGTTCCAAATTTAAAACTCAAGGTTTACAGTCTTGTATTAGGGCAATGCCTTGTCAAACGACTTTGCTACGGTTAACCATGGTCATTGGTAACTTGTCACACTAAAAGCATGTAAAATCCAACAAGTGGCCACTGGGGCACTGCTGTGCGGTACATTTACGTATCCGCTGGGGGACTTCCCATAGAGTGCAGTCGCAAACTGGCGCACGCAGGTACCTCGTTCATCGCCATTTAAACACCAATGTGGAGAGATAATGGAGATAAAGTGCCTCGCAAAAAGAACAAAATGTAATATCTGGCCTGGACTCGAGCCCTGCAATCCTTAGTTTGTAAGTCCATTGCCTGAGCTATGATGACATTCTGCACCCATCAATCCATCCATTATTTATTTATTTATGTTTTACAAACCTTCTACAGCTTGCATCTTTGTTGGCAATCTTCCTCAACATGTTAATGGTTGCTGTACCAGCTAATGAAACAGATTCCATGTTTGTGAAAGAAACGATGACATTTATATTGATTTTTCTCAATATCGGTGTCCTCGGCGTTACTTTCGGTGAGTTAATTGAAGAGCTGCCATGACCAAAATGTAGAATCTTCTATGGTGACCATTACAAATACCAACCAAAAAATACAGCAGTGACTACACGTGGTTAGAATTAAGAATAGAAAACGTATCAAGTTAGTCAATGGATTGTCTCTCCTTTGTATGAGTGCTTCTTCTTAATTCATTTGTAGATCTGTTGTTAGGTTAAGTAGCAAAATGTTACATATTGCAACAACTTTAGCTGAGTGTTGTAAATCTTCTACCATGCTATATCAACGGCGAGATCCATAAGTTAGATGACTCATAATTAAGATTGCGATTATACACATTTCGTCCTTGTAGTTCTTGATGTATGATCATGTTTCTTTTGAGGGGTGGTTTTGGGCATACCGATCAATAGTTCCACTCACTCTTGAAACTTAAAAGTATATTATTCGTGATTTTCTACCGTAGGAAAACCATTGCTGAAACTTGCAAAAGTAATCTACGTGTACATAAGAGGCCGAAGATGTCTTATCCGGTCACCAGAAGACGAACCCATTCCTGAAAGGAATAACAACTTTCATGTAAATCGTCATCATCTTTTGATAAACGGTGACCAAGGTGACCAAGGAGAAACGGAAGACTCCGCTCTCTTATCGTCACCACGGCGTCGATATCATTCCGTGGAATGACACCATGTCATCTTGCTCTGTGGGAAGAAGAGGGAGAGCTGGCCACGGTCTTGTTCTGCTGCTTCTGATGAGGTTCATCGTCGGAGAACGATAGTAATGCAAGATAATTTATGTATGTATTTAGATCCTCCTGCAAGCAGGAACTCGCGTCTGACTCAGGCGAATCGTTCCCAATGCCCTCTATTATTTGCCCTTATATAGCGGATTACTCATGGGGCTTTCCCTTGTTCTTACCGCACGCGCAGTAGTCATTCTTTGTGTTGTCAAGGCCGACGGAGATGTGCTGTTGAAGAAAAAACAGTTACCTTTTCCTAAGTTCGTGAATACCCGAGATTCGGCCGATTTTTTTACCCGGTAAGTTATGCAAAATGAATCTCTATTGTGTTCTTCGTATATTGTACGGAATGTTAGGGAATTTATGCTAGAAAAAATGACTTTTTAGTCGATTTGCGAATCGTTTCGGCGACTTGTTATTGTTTTGTCGTGTACATCCATCACTTAGCTCTCAAAATTGTATTATACAGTTGTGGCACTTACTGCCAATTTGGAGAAAACTGAAAAGTCTGATGTCAAAATTTATCATTGAGTGGGCCGTTACCATGGTAATTTCACGATTGGTAAAGGTTTGGCGCCATTTGTTGGTAATAACGGCGAAACCAGTATAGCCTACTTTGTGTAGGAATCGGTTTCACGATGCAATGATACACTGTGCTACCAGTGGTAGTGCTGCACTGTGGTAGGTCAAGGACTAATGGTAACTCTAACATTTAAGTTGTTACAGCATTTCATCAGTTTTTCTGAATTTTTGGTAATTTTTACCGAGAATTATTCTCAATTATTCCAGGAACGTCTCAATCGAGAGAATGTGTTACCGCTCGGCCCCGTAGTCAAGACTCAAGTGTATACGTAGCTATAGCACCAGACCTATATCGACAAAATCATCCCTCTTCAGACATACAAAATCTATCCGAATAATAAGCCGTGGGTCACAAAGAACTTAGAGATTTGCTCAACGAAAAGGATGAAGCTCTGATGGAAGGTAACAAAACAAGGGTGAACGAGGTACAGAAGTGCATCAAAGGTAAAGTCGAAGAATGTCAACAAACATACAAAGACAAATTAGAAAGAAACTTTGCTAAAAATAATTCTGCTGGTGCATGGAAAACGATGCAAATGCTAACTGGATACAGACAGAAGTCGGTGACCCCCTAGTCAGAGGTCACACAAACTTTCGTGGAAGAGTTTAATGAATTTTAGGACTTTACAACTGAGAAAAATGTAGTAATGAGTGGGTTGATTAGTGAATTAATAAAAAGGGAGTTTTAACAATGAGATTTGCGTTACTGAACATGAAGTTAGGGTAGTGTTTGGATCATTGAAAACCACCAAAGCACAATGCCCTGATGGTTTATGCAATGAGATCCTGGCTGGGATATTCACAAAACTCTTTCAATGTTCTTTAGACATCGGCTAGATTCCACGACTGTGGAAAACGTAATTAGTTATACCCGTCTCAGAGAAAGAGAATTCAACTGAGCCTAATGACTTTTCGGACCGTCTCACTTAGCTGTAACGTCATGAAATGTTGGAAGACTTATAATGAAACGCCCTCACAGTATTACAGAACAGTTTATTGACCCCTTGCAGTTCGCTTATAGGGCAGGGAGGGAGGGGGGTTCAAGTTGATGATGCGGTGTTGACATATCTGCAAAAACGTTACTCTCTTTTAGATAAAGATAGACAATATGTGAGATTTAAACTTTTCTAGTGCATTCAACACAAATGTCCCACACTTACTTACAGCTAAATTAATCGCATACGGTGTATCTCCCCGAACTATCCTATGGATTCATGACTTCAGAGGGTGAATATAGGCGATGCCTACTCAGGGGAAATGATTTTAAGTGCAGGTGCGCCTCAGGGCTGTGTCCTCTCTCCCTCGTTTTTCCCTGTATACCAGCGACTGTCAGAGTATGACCAGTGATTGTAGGGTCATAAAATATGCGGATGATACTGTCGTTACTGCATGGTTACCTGTTAGATGACATTGACTCATACGCCACCACGATTGCAAGCTTTGTCCAGTGGTGGATCATTTGTTACAACTTAATGAAACCAAACCTAAGAAGCTGATTATAGATTTTCGTCGCAAGCCAGTATCTCACGCTCCCATCTATGTTCATGGGGAACAAGTAGAACAAGTAGATAAATATAAGTACTTAGAAACCATGCTGAGTAACAACATTGATTGGTCTAGTAATGCTACAATTGTACATAAGAAAGCAAATCAGAGGCTATATTTCTTGAGAAAACTGAAGAACCTCAGAGTGGATAAACAATCATGACCTTGATCTATAAATTCCTCATTCAAAGTGTTTTGATGTATAACATAATTTGTTACTTTGCCAATGTTACAAGAATCGATGTGAAGATACTTGAGCAATCTCAGAAAGTTGCTCAGCGGATAATCGGTGTTCACTTCCTTCGTTAGAGTGCTTGTATCATGAGAGGGTCTGCAATAAAGTGAAACAAATCATGCAAGACTCAACACACCCCTTGTTTGAGCACTACATTTACCACCGCTCTGGAGTGCGTTTATGCCCACCACGTACACTTAGGCCCCGCTTCATATACTCATTTGTGCATAATTCTATCCATACTTTTTAATTCACGAGTGAGAAGATTTCTTATTTAGGACTTGCTGTATATATGTTTGTATTAATGTATGTGTATCGCAGTCTATTGATACTTATACTTTTTTCTTTTATTTCGTTTGCGACCTGTGTAAGCCGAATTTTTGATTGTGGACAATAAATTCAATTCAATTCAATAATCTCTTGAACTATTTACTAACCAAAAACAACAATATCACCCTAAACATATGCAGATATGTTGTATGCATTTAACTCAATGATAATATTGATTTAATAAACCCTTATCTTCCTTAATTAGACTGTGATACCCATTATTTAACATTTAATCTTCCAAAATTACAGACAAGCCCAATAGACCACATGAATATTCATGACATGACTGGCTATGTAGCTATGCGTGCAAAGCTTACCACGGAGGAGTATAAAGACCATTCACGTAACAGTATACCATCCACCTCAGGGTTTCTTGTATGAGTTTAAAAAATGTAAATACACTGTCTTGCCACCTCTAATTTTTATTTCAATCCACTCATTCGAATTAACCAGAAATGCATTTGCAGCTGAGCTTTCATCCTGAGACCACGAAGATAAAATTTTACTTATTAAGCCTCAACTTTAATGCTTTTCATTTTATTGTATTTTTATATTAAATGTATATGGTACATAACCAGCACAGTACCGCAATGCCCGTTCCGCTGTTTGAGTCATTGCTTCAGGGGACACCTCTAAGGTTGTTGCAGGCATATCACTTTCCAACAAGGTTGCTAATAGGGAGGAAAACATCCAGGGCATGCTGTAAAAGGAATATTTCTTCTTCTGCTTCCCTCTGAATATCGACCTCAGTTAGGAGTTGCTGCCATCTTCTTAGCGATTTGTCCATTTACCTTACTTGTGGCATTCATGCCACATTTCCCTTCACTTTGTCTGAAAATGTGGTCCCTCTTAATTTCGTGGTAATCGACGAAGATTGTTCTACAGATTCTTCTGCAAACTTGGAAAAATGTTCATCTTTTATATAAAGTTTCACTTTTCACGATAGGTGAATGACACTTGATGTGAGTGAGGTCTTCAATTTGAAGAAGTCATCCTTCAAATATGTCGCTGATGGTAGCTTAAAAAAGATATAACGCAAGCACTGAAGCATCAGCCTTCCTAAGCCTCTTTGCGGGATGCAGCATTCCTGTAAATGAACGAGTTATGACAATTTTCAAAGAACAGGCTATTTGTCACAATATTACAGATACAAGGCATAAATTGTTTTTCTTATAACTGATATGAGAAGTATTTTTCTATCCACTTTTTGTTTTAAAAGATTCTGCAGTATTTTTCAACTATATGAATCAAAATTAACAACTTTAACTAAGAAATCAGGTTACATTACCCGGATGTGGGATCGGTGTTGTGTTATTTTGTGATCGTTCCATCCACATCTTGTGATGCCAAGGTAAAGATAAAAACGGTTATTGTTTGGCAGTGAGACCAGCATCCTTGCTGCCTAAGCATGTGTAGGCATAATAATACAAAATAATCACTGATTATACAAATTCCAAATGTAGACCCACATGTCTGTTTAGAATATGAGCCCTCGAAATGGGAATAAATGATTAACTATAAATGTGTAGTTATCAAGCTGGTCGTTAGTTCTTCAATCATTTGGCAGTTAAACCCGGTGTACCCATTAGGACATGGTACAGAACATCTACCAGTCTCGGGATCACAGTCATGGTGGTTCAAGTAGTTTACATCTCTGACGACAGCTAGCGCCGTACCAACCTGACCGGTATGTTGTTGAAAATATTCAGAGAGAAGAAAAGTATGTAGCTTTTAACCAAAATTTCAATCATTACTTAATCTTATCGGCAAGAAGAGGGCATGGACATAATGAAGGAGCAAAACGTATTGCCTTGAACATAGTTGAGGGAGGGTGAGAGGGGTCAACCGGAATATTGACAAATTGGGGATGAAGAACTAAGAACACGAAGACGAAAGTGGTGGGAAATGTCGAGAAGGAAGAAGAGAAACAAAGAGGAAAGAGTTAAACCAAGTCGAAGAGTCAGATGAAGTAGAAAATAGGAGAAGAGAGAGAACAGGAGAAACAAAATGATAAGGTCTAGCAAGTGGATGAAGAAGAGAAAAGCAAAATTAGTTCACTCAATATATTAAACGTTTATTTTATTTTTAATTCGACAAAACCGAACTCCTTTTAATTAAAAACCGAAAAAAACCGGTTTCATTGACTGCATTCCCACCGTGACAGCCAAACATATCATGGAGGCATTACGGATTATCTGCATAAGTTATTTTTGGGCGTTTACCTGTACTTTCAGCAGATTCCCAGAGAAATTACAGTAACTACTGTAAATCTTAAAAGTTTGTACCACAGTAAAAAAATGGATACGTTGACAAATCTGATATTTCGGTATCATGTGCTTATTAGGTTTACAGTAAGAACAGAGAATATTTGTAATCCCAACATCTGGATTAGTTGAAATTACACATATCCTCAGTTCTCATGCACTGTAAACCTCGTAGCACATGCTACCGATTCATAGCACGATCCCAGTTTTTACTTTGGTACACAACTTTAAGATTTACAAAAGTAACTGTGTTCTCTGTGAGTTTCAGGTGCTGAATGACAGACACACGTAGAAGAGTCGTTTCCGTTGTTCAGTGGAATGACGTAACCATTTGACCATATAAACGGCAGCAAAACGATAACGATGAAAAATATATAAAATATAAATTTCTAGATGAACGTGTTGGTAGTAGCCGTTTCCTTCCTTAGAGCAAGGTCGACTTTGCAGACCCTCGAAATGAGTCTATCGAAAATCTGGGCTGCACACGTTCTAGACTATTTATATGTGTTTTAAAGGCAGGCGCGTAGCCAATGGGGCGAAGGGGGCGACCGCCCCGCCACCCCCCCCCCTTGAGCATATTTTGTTTGTACGTTTTTATGATATTGCTAGTAATTTCAAGCTTAGATACAACTTAAAAGGCCTGGGAAGTGCCATTTCCAGCGATCTGGGAGGCATTTTCAGCCCGAATTTTCTTGCACGCGTAGCGCCAAGTCACGGCGGCGCTACGCTAAGATTGTACTGCTGTGCGGTACATTTACGTATCCGCTGGGGGACTTCCCATAGAGTGCAGTCGCAAACTGGCGCACGCAGGTACCTCGTTCATCGCCATTTAAACACCAATGTGGAGAGATAATGGAGATAAAGTGCCTCGCAAAAAGAACAAAATGTAATATCTGGCCTGGACTCGAGCCCTGCAATCCTTAGTTTGTAAGTCCATTGCCTGAGCTATGATGACATTCTGCACCCATCAATCCATCCATTATTTATTTATTTATGTTTTACAAACCTTCTACAGCTTGCATCTTTGTTGGCAATCTTCCTCAACATGTTAATGGTTGCTGTACCAGCTAATGAAACAGATTCCATGTTTGTGAAAGAAACGATGACATTTATATTGATTTTTCTCAATATCGGTGTCCTCGGCGTTACTTTCGGTGAGTTAATTGAAGAGCTGCCATGACCAAAATGTAGAATCTTCTATGGTGACCATTACAAATACCAACCAAAAAATACAGCAGTGACTACACGTGGTTAGAATTAAGAATAGAAAACGTATCAAGTTAGTCAATGGATTGTCTCTCCTTTGTATGAGTGCTTCTTCTTAATTCATTTGTAGATCTGTTGTTAGGTTAAGTAGCAAAATGTTACATATTGCAACAACTTTAGCTGAGTGTTGTAAATCTTCTACCATGCTATATCAACGGCGAGATCCATAAGTTAGATGACTCATAATTAAGATTGCGATTATACACATTTCGTCCTTGTAGTTCTTGATGTATGATCATGTTTCTTTTGAGGGGTGGTTTTGGGCATACCGATCAATAGTTCCACTCACTCTTGAAACTTAAAAGTATATTATTCGTGATTTTCTACCGTAGGAAAACCATTGCTGAAACTTGCAAAAGTAATCTACGTGTACATAAGAGGCCGAAGATGTCTTATCCGGTCACCAGAAGACGAACCCATTCCTGAAAGGAATAACAACTTTCATGTAAATCGTCATCATCTTTTGATAAACGGTGACCAAGGTGACCAAGGAGAAACGGAAGACTCCGCTCTCTTATCGTCACCACGGCGTCGATATCATTCCGTGGAATGACACCATGTCATCTTGCTCTGTGGGAAGAAGAGGGAGAGCTGGCCACGGTCTTGTTCTGCTGCTTCTGATGAGGTTCATCGTCGGAGAACGATAGTAATGCAAGATAATTTATGTATGTATTTAGATCCTCCTGCAAGCAGGAACTCGCGTCTGACTCAGGCGAATCGTTCCCAATGCCCTCTATTATTTGCCCTTATATAGCGGATTACTCATGGGGCTTTCCCTTGTTCTTACCGCACGCGCAGTAGTCATTCTTTGTGTTGTCAAGGCCGACGGAGATGTGCTGTTGAAGAAAAAACAGTTACCTTTTCCTAAGTTCGTGAATACCCGAGATTCGGCCGATTTTTTTACCCGGTAAGTTATGCAAAATGAATCTCTATTGTGTTCTTCGTATATTGTACGGAATGTTAGGGAATTTATGCTAGAAAAAATGACTTTTTAGTCGATTTGCGAATCGTTTCGGCGACTTGTTATTGTTTTGTCGTGTACATCCATCACTTAGCTCTCAAAATTGTATTATACAGTTGTGGCACTTACTGCCAATTTGGAGAAAACTGAAAAGTCTGATGTCAAAATTTATCATTGAGTGGGCCGTTACCATGGTAATTTCACGATTGGTAAAGGTTTGGCGCCATTTGTTGGTAATAACGGCGAAACCAGTATAGCCTACTTTGTGTAGGAATCGGTTTCACGATGCAATGATACACTGTGCTACCAGTGGTAGTGCTGCACTGTGGTAGGTCAAGGACTAATGGTAACTCTAACATTTAAGTTGTTACAGCATTTCATCAGTTTTTCTGAATTTTTGGTAATTTTTACCGAGAATTATTCTCAATTATTCCAGGAACGTCTCAATCGAGAGAATGTGTTACCGCTCGGCCCCGTAGTCAAGACTCAAGTGTATACGTAGCTATAGCACCAGACCTATATCGACAAAATCATCCCTCTTCAGACATACAAAATCTATCCGAATAATAAGCCGTGGGTCACAAAGAACTTAGAGATTTGCTCAACGAAAAGGATGAAGCTCTGATGGAAGGTAACAAAACAAGGGTGAACGAGGTACAGAAGTGCATCAAAGGTAAAGTCGAAGAATGTCAACAAACATACAAAGACAAATTAGAAAGAAACTTTGCTAAAAATAATTCTGCTGGTGCATGGAAAACGATGCAAATGCTAACTGGATACAGACAGAAGTCGGTGACCCCCTAGTCAGAGGTCACACAAACTTTCGTGGAAGAGTTTAATGAATTTTAGGACTTTACAACTGAGAAAAATGTAGTAATGAGTGGGTTGATTAGTGAATTAATAAAAAGGGAGTTTTAACAATGAGATTTGCGTTACTGAACATGAAGTTAGGGTAGTGTTTGGATCATTGAAAACCACCAAAGCACAATGCCCTGATGGTTTATGCAATGAGATCCTGGCTGGGATATTCACAAAACTCTTTCAATGTTCTTTAGACATCGGCTAGATTCCACGACTGTGGAAAACGTAATTAGTTATACCCGTCTCAGAGAAAGAGAATTCAACTGAGCCTAATGACTTTTCGGACCGTCTCACTTAGCTGTAACGTCATGAAATGTTGGAAGACTTATAATGAAACGCCCTCACAGTATTACAGAACAGTTTATTGACCCCTTGCAGTTCGCTTATAGGGCAGGGAGGGAGGGGGGTTCAAGTTGATGATGCGGTGTTGACATATCTGCAAAAACGTTACTCTCTTTTAGATAAAGATAGACAATATGTGAGATTTAAACTTTTCTAGTGCATTCAACACAAATGTCCCACACTTACTTACAGCTAAATTAATCGCATACGGTGTATCTCCCCGAACTATCCTATGGATTCATGACTTCAGAGGGTGAATATAGGCGATGCCTACTCAGGGGAAATGATTTTAAGTGCAGGTGCGCCTCAGGGCTGTGTCCTCTCTCCCTCGTTTTTCCCTGTATACCAGCGACTGTCAGAGTATGACCAGTGATTGTAGGGTCATAAAATATGCGGATGATACTGTCGTTACTGCATGGTTACCTGTTAGATGACATTGACTCATACGCCACCACGATTGCAAGCTTTGTCCAGTGGTGGATCATTTGTTACAACTTAATGAAACCAAACCTAAGAAGCTGATTATAGATTTTCGTCGCAAGCCAGTATCTCACGCTCCCATCTATGTTCATGGGGAACAAGTAGAACAAGTAGATAAATATAAGTACTTAGAAACCATGCTGAGTAACAACATTGATTGGTCTAGTAATGCTACAATTGTACATAAGAAAGCAAATCAGAGGCTATATTTCTTGAGAAAACTGAAGAACCTCAGAGTGGATAAACAATCATGACCTTGATCTATAAATTCCTCATTCAAAGTGTTTTGATGTATAACATAATTTGTTACTTTGCCAATGTTACAAGAATCGATGTGAAGATACTTGAGCAATCTCAGAAAGTTGCTCAGCGGATAATCGGTGTTCACTTCCTTCGTTAGAGTGCTTGTATCATGAGAGGGTCTGCAATAAAGTGAAACAAATCATGCAAGACTCAACACACCCCTTGTTTGAGCACTACATTTACCACCGCTCTGGAGTGCGTTTATGCCCACCACGTACACTTAGGCCCCGCTTCATATACTCATTTGTGCATAATTCTATCCATACTTTTTAATTCACGAGTGAGAAGATTTCTTATTTAGGACTTGCTGTATATATGTTTGTATTAATGTATGTGTATCGCAGTCTATTGATACTTATACTTTTTTCTTTTATTTCGTTTGCGACCTGTGTAAGCCGAATTTTTGATTGTGGACAATAAATTCAATTCAATTCAATAATCTCTTGAACTATTTACTAACCAAAAACAACAATATCACCCTAAACATATGCAGATATGTTGTATGCATTTAACTCAATGATAATATTGATTTAATAAACCCTTATCTTCCTTAATTAGACTGTGATACCCATTATTTAACATTTAATCTTCCAAAATTACAGACAAGCCCAATAGACCACATGAATATTCATGACATGACTGGCTATGTAGCTATGCGTGCAAAGCTTACCACGGAGGAGTATAAAGACCATTCACGTAACAGTATACCATCCACCTCAGGGTTTCTTGTATGAGTTTAAAAAATGTAAATACACTGTCTTGCCACCTCTAATTTTTATTTCAATCCACTCATTCGAATTAACCAGAAATGCATTTGCAGCTGAGCTTTCATCCTGAGACCACGAAGATAAAATTTTACTTATTAAGCCTCAACTTTAATGCTTTTCATTTTATTGTATTTTTATATTAAATGTATATGGTACATAACCAGCACAGTACCGCAATGCCCGTTCCGCTGTTTGAGTCATTGCTTCAGGGGACACCTCTAAGGTTGTTGCAGGCATATCACTTTCCAACAAGGTTGCTAATAGGGAGGAAAACATCCAGGGCATGCTGTAAAAGGAATATTTCTTCTTCTGCTTCCCTCTGAATATCGACCTCAGTTAGGAGTTGCTGCCATCTTCTTAGCGATTTGTCCATTTACCTTACTTGTGGCATTCATGCCACATTTCCCTTCACTTTGTCTGAAAATGTGGTCCCTCTTAATTTCGTGGTAATCGACGAAGATTGTTCTACAGATTCTTCTGCAAACTTGGAAAAATGTTCATCTTTTATATAAAGTTTCACTTTTCACGATAGGTGAATGACACTTGATGTGAGTGAGGTCTTCAATTTGAAGAAGTCATCCTTCAAATATGTCGCTGATGGTAGCTTAAAAAAGATATAACGCAAGCACTGAAGCATCAGCCTTCCTAAGCCTCTTTGCGGGATGCAGCATTCCTGTAAATGAACGAGTTATGACAATTTTCAAAGAACAGGCTATTTGTCACAATATTACAGATACAAGGCATAAATTGTTTTTCTTATAACTGATATGAGAAGTATTTTTCTATCCACTTTTTGTTTTAAAAGATTCTGCAGTATTTTTCAACTATATGAATCAAAATTAACAACTTTAACTAAGAAATCAGGTTACATTACCCGGATGTGGGATCGGTGTTGTGTTATTTTGTGATCGTTCCATCCACATCTTGTGATGCCAAGGTAAAGATAAAAACGGTTATTGTTTGGCAGTGAGACCAGCATCCTTGCTGCCTAAGCATGTGTAGGCATAATAATACAAAATAATCACTGATTATACAAATTCCAAATGTAGACCCACATGTCTGTTTAGAATATGAGCCCTCGAAATGGGAATAAATGATTAACTATAAATGTGTAGTTATCAAGCTGGTCGTTAGTTCTTCAATCATTTGGCAGTTAAACCCGGTGTACCCATTAGGACATGGTACAGAACATCTACCAGTCTCGGGATCACAGTCATGGTGGTTCAAGTAGTTTACATCTCTGACGACAGCTAGCGCCGTACCAACCTGACCGGTATGTTGTTGAAAATATTCAGAGAGAAGAAAAGTATGTAGCTTTTAACCAAAATTTCAATCATTACTTAATCTTATCGGCAAGAAGAGGGCATGGACATAATGAAGGAGCAAAACGTATTGCCTTGAACATAGTTGAGGGAGGGTGAGAGGGGTCAACCGGAATATTGACAAATTGGGGATGAAGAACTAAGAACACGAAGACGAAAGTGGTGGGAAATGTCGAGAAGGAAGAAGAGAAACAAAGAGGAAAGAGTTAAACCAAGTCGAAGAGTCAGATGAAGTAGAAAATAGGAGAAGAGAGAGAACAGGAGAAACAAAATGATAAGGTCTAGCAAGTGGATGAAGAAGAGAAAAGCAAAATTAGTTCACTCAATATATTAAACGTTTATTTTATTTTTAATTCGACAAAACCGAACTCCTTTTAATTAAAAACCGAAAAAAACCGGTTTCATTGACTGCATTCCCACCGTGACAGCCAAACATATCATGGAGGCATTACGGATTATCTGCATAAGTTATTTTTGGGCGTTTACCTGTACTTTCAGCAGATTCCCAGAGAAATTACAGTAACTACTGTAAATCTTAAAAGTTTGTACCACAGTAAAAAAATGGATACGTTGACAAATCTGATATTTCGGTATCATGTGCTTATTAGGTTTACAGTAAGAACAGAGAATATTTGTAATCCCAACATCTGGATTAGTTGAAATTACACATATCCTCAGTTCTCATGCACTGTAAACCTCGTAGCACATGCTACCGATTCATAGCACGATCCCAGTTTTTACTTTGGTACACAACTTTAAGATTTACAAAAGTAACTGTGTTCTCTGTGAGTTTCAGGTGCTGAATGACAGACACACGTAGAAGAGTCGTTTCCGTTGTTCAGTGGAATGACGTAACCATTTGACCATATAAACGGCAGCAAAACGATAACGATGAAAAATATATAAAATATAAATTTCTAGATGAACGTGTTGGTAGTAGCCGTTTCCTTCCTTAGAGCAAGGTCGACTTTGCAGACCCTCGAAATGAGTCTATCGAAAATCTGGGCTGCACACGTTCTAGACTATTTATATGTGTTTTAAAGGCAGGCGCGTAGCCAATGGGGCGAAGGGGGCGACCGCCCCGCCACCCCCCCCCCCTTGAGCATATTTTGTTTGTACGTTTTTATGATATTGCTAGTAATTTCAAGCTTAGATACAACTTAAAAGGCCTGGGAAGTGCCATTTCCAGCGATCTGGGAGGCATTTTCAGCCCGAATTTTCTTGCACGCGTAGCGCCAAGTCACGGCGGCGCTACGCTAAGATTGTTTTCAATGCAGAATCTACGGCGCTGATAGTTTGCCTACATGTTCGCCCCTCCCTGGCATATTCCTGGCTACTAAGCACCTGATTATAGAAGCTCTTTACTATTAATGGCTATCGAATTCTTACCCGGTGACCTATTTAGCAAAACCCTTTACCTTCTGATGTGATTAAACCGTGCTATCTATACCTTATTGAAATGTTTTAAAAAGGATGCAGTGGGAAGATGTATTCTGATGATATGCAAGAGCAAGGTATTCTCAGCATCCGCAGGCTAGTGAAATTTGCATTCAATTCCCAGTGGCTTCCAGATAACAACGTTTTTGGAGTTGACGTGGTTTGTACCAAAAGTGAAACTGTAGCAAAAATATGAGGTCATTTTAATCGACTGGCAAGTTTGTTTAATGTAGTCTTTAAAATGAACATCCTAGTTTCATGAAAATTGGAAGTGCCTTAATTTAATAACATATTAATGCCCTACTGTCATTGTGGGCAAAGATAACGTCTCACCCCTTACATGACATACTCAGGCAGTTTCATTTTCTCTTTGTCTTAACATGTAGCACTCGTCTTCGGTACCTGTCATAATAAATTATATTCTTATTGTCATAATGAACGCGCAATTATCACTCAATTAATTTCCTCAATTTCGGTTTCATAGTATTATTGGGTTTATTTCCTTACGGCTACGTTCTTTGTTGACGCGAAACTATTCAGTATAACATATCAATACAAGTCTGTGAATTATGTCAATCGCTACACGTATTACACTAGTCCACTTTGGCGATGAAGCAGTATATGTAATAACTATTATTAATATCGCTTGTCACCTACAAGCAGAGTCAATTTGAGTTTACTTTACGTTACAATGGACATCTCGCAACTTTGTTTTGCTTTAATGGTTGCCATCACCGCCATCTTCGTGATCTCTGGAAACGATCCTTGTCGCTTATTAGGTAAGTGAGGGACAAAATGTTACCATTAAAGGCATAAATCTCAGCCGGAGAAAGAGAGAGAGTGAGAGAGAGTATCATTCCGTAGCAATATCTGGAACATTTACCTTGCTTCTTGCACATTTGAGTTTCTCTATCTTGCAGTGTTTAATAGCATTGCTGGTAAATTGAGAGCATTGTCATACAGTTCGTTCTTTCATAATCACCAGACTTATTTTTATGATGACAGTTCAAACCAGGCACAAGTTGTACTAATAATCCAAGGGTATGAGGCGAAAGCGAATTATTTCAAATAGCCGCCGGTCTTTGATCAGCATTTAACCTGTCGTATAATATGTTCGCATTTTGATTAATTTTGTCATATTTAATAGTAACATTTCAGAGCAATTATACGTGCAATGTTTAATAAATAATTAAGACAAGAACTTCTCAGTTGCTTCAGCGAAAATAATAATAATATAAATACAAAATTGAAAATGATCATATTGAAATGATCCCTTCTACGCTTAGCCTAGAAGGCAAATCGTACCGCTCTGAGGAAAGCCCAATCTTGGTTAATATTTACAGTGTTGTGTGACATGTCTAGTCATGGACACAACCAAATGAAGTCAGTATTAAATATACGGATGCTTTATTGATGTTGCTATCAATAAATTTCACTTCTTTGAAATTTGTCCTTAGATTCCAACGTCTGCGAGGTTTGCAAATGTGTGAGCCGAAATGTCAATTGTTCCAATAGGAATCTAACAGCAGTTCCATCATGTATACCGAATGACACTTACACCATGTATGTATTTAATTTATTGCAAAATGAATCATTTCTTCTTAGTTTCATATAAAGAATCTCTGTAGGCCGGCGGTTTTCTTATAGGCCATACATAATACATCAGATATCCCATCATAGAGATCAATGCTAAACTAAGTGGGTATTTTCAGATTGCTTTTTGTGTCTATCGAATTGTGGGTGGAGGAGAGATACGTATCACGGGTGCGGTCCGTGTGAAGAATACCACTTCGAAGAATTTGCACATCTTCGAAATGATCACAGAAAAGTTTGGACAGCTCGAGCACCTAATAGTTAGTTTCATCATTGACATCGATATGGTTATTTTGGTAAAGACAAACTGCATTTTATCCGCATGTCTTGTAAGAACCGAAGGAATCGTAAACTTTAACAAAGTCTAACGGTAGGAATAAACTAATATAACCCCCTGCCCTTTCCCCAGGACCGTAGGGAGGACGATGGTGTATGTGTGCTGGGTCAAGGTTCCATGTAGTGCAGTTTAACAAATTATTTGAACATAATTTTCTCTTTGGTGTTTCTTACTGTCCTTTACACCTTCTTCTTGTTATTGAGAGATATCCAAAACGAATCGATAGAAAGTCATGGTTACACTATAGCATTAAAGGTAAACGCTGATTATTCTTTCCACAGTAACTTAGAGAACAATGGAATCTCATGTATACCGAAGAATTATTTTAGATATTTTGTTGTACTGTTCAAACTGTGAGTATACTTTGTGTGGTCGGATTTAAATGCTTGTTTGGTCCACCTTCAGTTACGATGGAACACATCGGAATGTTCTTTCCTCCATAGATAATTATGAGTGGGGGAAAAAGCCTAGTCGTAACTTCTGGCAATGTAACAATTCCTAAAATCTTTAGAGAATCATACCAGGAACAAAGTATATTGTAATACTATGTCCCATTGTATAATAATGCAAGATTGGTTGTTACTCCCCAATACAAGTTCATTTATAATGCCAACGAGAATATTGGGATGTATTGTGAACAAAATCAACAGAAGGACAAATGCTCGACAACAATGTGACCCTTGACCACTTCCTCTTTCTCTCTCTTTGTCGGGTCTCCATCCTACATCGAGATTCATATTCCCCTTATTGGTTTAGTTAGAACCTCTAGAATACACAAATACGCTGTGATGGGGATATCTTTGTCAAATTAACAAAGAAAATATTACAACTAATTAATAGTTGGTTTCAATTGTTTGACAGCACAATCGGAATGAACTCCGTGACAGAACCATTTATTCCACCAACAAGTTTGAAAAAAATGTAAGTCAATGTTTGTTCATAATGCTTGGGATATACTTAATCATCTTCAATTGTACTCAGTAGGTCTATGCCTTAGATGATTTAAAATGCACCTGAAACTTTGGAGAAATTGGTCGTTTAGAGAAAGGTCCGTCTCTCAAATTTATATATGTACGAGCATATTATAAATTTACTACCAAATAAAACAGGCTATAATTGTGAAAACTACATCTGAAATACCGTTAATGCATTTCATAGTGATAAAAACTTAAATTGGAAACATTTACACTTTATTGTAGTTTAAGACTACCAGAACTAAGTTTGTAAACCTTTCTGAATAAACAAAACTGCTGCAAAACATCTACAAGTTTAAAAGTTCATTATACACATGTCGCCAACGGACTTCTTTTATATTTCTTTAGAATTGCTAACAACAACCTTCTGGAAAGAATTGATCTGATTTTCAGCCAATGCGAACATCTTGAGGAAGTGTGAGTTTAAACCTTAAATTTGAAGATTTTGTAGAAAGGAAAACACTTTTTGGGTCACCACTTAGTGAACTGGTATAATCTGATCTAGGCTTGTAACAGACCTAGAACACCACATCTTCTAGACACACGTTCTGTTCCAGGTCAGTTGTTGCCAGTCGCCTATTTATCAAACAATTAAAAATTTAAAGTATATATATATATATATATATATATATATATATATATATATATATATATATATATATATATATATATATATATATATATCAGGCCTCGACAAATACGGTAGCCAACTCGCCAATGGCGACTAGAATGTTGCGACTGGCGAGTAAAACATGCATTACGCTCGACATTTCGGCGAGTGGCCCATTCGCTCACTGCCTTTATACGCTAGTCTTACTATTAACCTGTGAGCCAATCAACGAAGGCCTTATGTTAAACATCACAGTAGAATTATTAAGTGCACTGTTACAAGTGTGTCCTTAGGAACAGCTCTGTTCACCAGCTCGAAACTAATTTGATACTAATCTCTCAAACTAAATGATACACGATAGGTGTAACCAACATGGAAAACAACAAACTTAAATCAATGCGTAAGGACAACTGGGTACCTTGTGTGTACGATATGTACAAATGAAAACAACGTTGCCAGTAGGTTAATCGCAATCGTGCGATAAGGCCTACCTGACGTGTCAATGAGTAAAAGAATGTATCCCTATTCACAAGTCAGTTATATGAGGCATAGCTTCGGTTTTTGTCGACAAACGTTCACTTCTGTTACCAAATTGTTGACCCTTATAATGGCCAGCTAGAAAAGACGAAACTTTAATTCATCGGACACTCAGAAATCATCGATAATAATAATTGTTAGTACCAAGCGTACATCATGGAAACGTGGTTGTGACAGTCACTCAAGCAAGTTTCGATTTCATTTTTGTATCATGTAATAGTGCTAAGTATCTGCAACCGCTTCATCTACATATTTATGACAAATTGCAACCGTGTTTGTTCTTTTATCATGTCTTCTTCGTTTTTAATATTCAGGAACTTACATAGCAATCGCGTTGCCTTCCTGCCAGATTATATTACACGAAATTGTTCCAAACTAACTCTCCTGTAAGTACATTTTGACACTTTTATAAATGCCATCGTTAAACCCAATGTCGTTTAATGTATTCATTCCTATATTGTAATGTCGTATTGTTTTATTTTGTATTTATTAAGCCGTTTAAGTGCTAAAATACCAAACAGTTTTTTGTTCTCTTTCGAGACAATTATTAAATTCTTGAGACATGCCCTTTTTCACATACAATGACTGGCCTTACTTTTAATACTATAACAAATTATGTTAAATGCATTTATGTATTGCCTTCGTCTTTGTTTTTCTACTTCTTTTTCTTTATTGATATTCTTTCGCAGTGATTTACGAAACAATCTTTTCGATCGGATTAATCAACACAGCTTGGGTTTTCTTCCACGACTGTTCGATTTGTACGTATAACGGGGGAAATGTAGCAGTATCCTATAGTATCGCATCTATTAAATAAAGTTTCAAACTATCAAAGAAGTAGCGATACAGACAATTGTTGTCGTTTTTTTCTTTTTGGTATCGTTATCAGTCATTTCTGAATACGTTACGCAATTGTTTCCATATGATGATTTGTATTCATTCATACTTTGATTTATTTCGTGAGGGTTTTTTTCAGACACAGAATAAACTCTTATGCAAATCTTGCGTCTTGCCTGATCATCTGAGAATTGACGTCACAGTCACGTCAACTTAAGTTAAATGTAAGTACATTGAAACCAGGTTTATTTTGACCCAGAAGAATGGAAATGACGTCGTTCTGCTAAGGTTTTACTGCATTCCATGGTGTAAGGTCTCTTAAAAGCATAAAGGCATAAACTTATTGAGACTCTTGATGTTAGGAGACAGTTACAAGTAAAGTAAACGTTTTTAATTTGATGGTCTGTTTCCCAAGCTGAATGTTTATTGAAAAGGAATGCTTGCCTTTCGGTCACAATTGTTCCTACATTAAGTTGCTTAAACAGAAACTCTTTTTTTTTTATATGGCCGTTTGTTGCAGTAAGGTTTTAATATCGTTATTATTATTATTATTATTATAATAATAATGTAATTATGACATTTCACGCCGCTGATATGTCATATTAATCAAATAAGGATGTACCTTCGCAAGATGAGATTTTGTTTTCCTGACAGTACTTCTGGGGAGATTGTGGCTATGAAGCTCACAGCTGAAAAATCTGTCAAACCATTCAGTGAACATGAATACCAATTTTGTAAAGTTACGCTCGTCCACTATGTTGCATACAACAAGATATTTTAAAGGAATCTGGCGTACCCCTTTCATTGGTACTGAAAAAAATAAATGAATAAATTTTGAGTAAATGTACTGGACTGTATTGCAACGGAGTTGGATGATATATTCTTCACACTGTTGTATTGGACTTGGAAATTCAAAATAATTTGTATTATCCCATTATTCATATCATTATTGTTCTTATCCATCTTACACAATATTTCATTACTTAATAGGAGACTGAGCTTGAATCGGAATCTTCGTCACATTGATGAGGGGGCTTTGAATCTAGTTTGCGAGAGTTTGCAGAAACTGTAAGTGGTTGTTACTTCAATAGTCTGTTAAAGTAACAAACTATAACTAACATTAAAATATCATAGCCGATCCCGTGTAAGTGGTTGTTACTTCCATAGTCTGTTAAAATAACAAAATATAACTAACATGATACTATTATAGCTGATCATATGTAATGGTTGTACTTCTATAGACTGTTAAAATAACAAACTATAACTAACTTGAGACTATTATAGCTGGTCATATGTTCCTGAAATAGTATGGAGCACCATCCAGGGTTTATTGTCTCAGACAGTGGATATGAACTTTCTGTCATCTAATGTCAGTTAATAACCAAATCATATATTTTGTATACTATATACACAAGTATATATGATACAAGTTATATTTTTACCTGTTCTATCTACATTATTATTTAATGAAGCTGCTGAATTTAGTACGAACGTTTTTTTTTACATTTGTGGACTTTGTGGACAATTACGTGAATCTAATCTGCTAGCTAAGTTGGCATACAGTCAGATTTACAGTTGCATCCAGTCAGTCATATTCGTGGAGGTGTTAGATGTACATGAGTGGCATTAGATGGTATTGGATTTTATTGTCGAATACTCCAAATAAGTAAGTATAAATATTGTATAAAGTTCTTTTAAATTGTTACCTACTAACGCAAAAAAACAAAACAATTCACAACACTATAGGCTGATTAATGAGATTTTCAAACGAACATTTCTCAAGAGATAACGTGCATTGCTGAGTAAAAGAGTGCAATAAGTTGCTGCTCATGTTGTACTAACGATGGTGGTGTGCTTTAAGGTAAATAGATTCGGTCACTCTAGCACTTATTTCGTAATAAAGAACACCTTTAAAGATATTTAATTGGTAAAATATGTAGCACATTAAATTATTAAATTTTCTTATGCACAGGGCAATGCTCGGATGCGATATGCTGGGAAACGTCCCAACAGGCCTTATCAGAGGCTGTACTAAACTTACGACTTTGTAAGTTAAACTATATGTGTTATCAACTTGTATTATTTTCATTGCCGACGATAAAATAATACTAATATATTTAATAACAATGATCGTTACAACCGTCATCGCCATTGTCATCTTTACTATATTTTACGTTTATCATTCTTCTTCTTACGTTATAACATCGTTTATGTAATTTCTTTATCTTTTTACAGAAAATTATCATCTGATAACATTACCTACATCGATGGCGAAATGTTTAATTCCCAAATTGGGTTGTTTTACATGTAAGTTTGTAGATTTCTATGTAAGTGTTAACATAAATGTAATTGCATTGTGTTGACCTTCACCAACACAATGCTATATTAAGACATGGTTACCATTAATTTATATGATAGATTATTTCTCTTATTCTCATTTTTTATCACTTCAATTAGAGAGTTTGTTTAGACAAGAATTTGAACACAAAAATGTGTTCCACCATACTAATAAATTGATTTTGCTTTCATTAAATGTTTGCAACAGTAACATACACATAATCCTATTTCCTTTACCTGCGAAAAGTCTCGCTATGTGTCAAATTAAAGTCACGATGCAGGGTAACTGTAACCATACTGCTATAGTATTATACGGCCAGATCCCAACATTTGGGGCAAATTTAATGTAGCAACACTAAAATGCGAGGTTGGAAGTTGCGATTTACGGCATAACGTAGTAGTAAAAAATACTCTTGATTTCTTTGATTTTATTTTTCTTGTCTTGTTTTTCGTGCATTTTATTTAAAAAATAATCATAATAATATCAGATTACAACATCTCTCTTTTCCTTTCTACTGGTTAGAACTTTCAGGAGTAACCCTTTAATACAGCTTGACGATTCAACATTCAAGCACCTGACGTCGATTCAGAGTTTGTAAGACTTGTTATAATGGCCACAGCTATATAACCTTTTATTATAGTAATCATTTCAATACCAAGTATGTTTAATGTTAGCATAAGGGAAAGTTTAGCACATTATTGCAAATGCGTACAATCACGTTTAATAAGGAAAATGATATCGCACAATTATACGATATTATACTTGTATATACGGAAGCACTCTTTTAAATTTTCTTGAGGGGCAGAAGAAACTAAATGCTTCACAAGCTTTACAAAAGCTGAAACCTCAATGCAAGGTGCCCTCCAAAAAATGCTATATTATTTGTGTTGATCTCAACCAGATATATTTAAAGTGCAAAAGTGTTTATTTTCTCTTTATCTCTGATTCTATCTCTTTCCGAGTCGATTTATTTTGCTAGCGAGAATATTGACAAAAACTTCAGGTGATTAAGGACTTTCATTTGACTTAATCCTCTATTTTCAGAGTACTGTCCAATACGAGTCTTATTTCCATACCAGCCAAACTTTTCAACAGTACTTCGATAATCCGTGACCTGTAAGTATATACATTCTAGGGTTGCATCGTGTCAAAGTTGATTTACGCACTCAACATTACGCAGACTTTTTGAATATTTGCGCGAGAGCACTCAGTACTTAGATATAATACTCCCTTACAGTCCTATTATGTCAAACTCGATACATCAATTCTCTAATACATGAATCGATATATAATATCTATCGACAAAGATTTTGACTGCGAGGCCACGAAGATCTCTCTTTCGCGGTGATGGATTTTTATATGTATTTATGTATCTATGTATTTTAGATCCTCCTGCAAGCAGGAACTCGCGAATAGACCTCTATGGAGTGTCAAACCGTAAGGACAGCAAGAAATTGTTTTATGTGTGTACCATTTGTTTGCGACAACGTTGAAAGTTTACTAACACACACCGAGTTTTCCCCACGAGTTTCAAAATAACAAGAGGGAAGCTGAAATCAAATGATCATTCCATTAACATCGTAAATTTCTCACCTCTGATATTCGCTTGTGAAGCGAAGATGCATTCACAGCTCTCGTCAAAACTTAGCCTATATATACCAAACCTTCTTACAACAAAATAAGAATCAGCATATATTTTAACGACGCTTTAGCGACAACAAATGTTGGAGAAACCAACAATGGCTTATGGATTACAACTTACACGTCGGTTGGCTTCCAATTCAACAGTTTCAACTCAAATTTAGAATCTTTCCAATTAAGAAAGTCATTTCAGATGGGAAAACCGTAGATTGGTCTTGGATGCAAAACCCACCTTACTGTGACTCGGCCTCGGTATCGAACCTTCCGATTACTAAGCAGCATTACTTCAATGAGCACCGGCCACAACCTAGGCGTTCAATTTTTTCCTAGGTGTTCGATGAACCTAATCTAGCTTATATTGCATGTATTATCACTTCGCTGATTGAATGAAAATTGACCGTCCAGGAAGTTACCTGCAGAGCCGTGCAATCTTCCCTACAAGAACTGTTAATCTTGCTATAATTTACTGATATTCTGACCGATTGTTGTGAACAACTATTACTTAATCGACCGAACAAGATTCAAAGAGAGAGTACAGAGACAGCCAGACAACTTCATATCATTGACTGCAACTACCTCTCTATTTAACTGTTGCTGACTATTGTTTCTTCTGTTTCTTTACAGGGATCTTTCAACTAATAGATTAATTACGATTCCCGAAGAACTGTTTTCATCTGAATACACCAACCACTTCATGATGAGACTAACGCTGAGCGATAATCAACTTGAATATATTCCACCGACTGTATTCAGTCACTTGCGGAGGCTCCAACAACTGTAAGTGATATATCCGCATCATTTGGCTAGAGGGAATTGCATAAGGCACTATTCTTTAACCGTTTCCAATGATGGAGTTGTGTCAATACCAAAACCAGCACATGAATTCATCGCGTTAATGTATTCTTGGTATCTTTGCAATAACTGCTATTGACATAGGATGTCTTAACAAATGGCTTTATAAACTTCTTATTAAACCTGGTCTGGTACGGGGATGCTTTCAGATAAACAACAATCACCTTAGTGTCACATTAATCACCGTCAACGTCTTTCATTGAAATTGTTCTTGTCTTAATACAACAAAGATATTTGGACGGTAACAGTTTGCTCGAAATTCCAGAAGGGATGCTGTCGTTAACGTCCGTTGACACACTGTGAGTAATTACATTCTCAGATCAAAGTGAAATTCACAAAGTCAAATAACTTGTTGTTCATGTACACCATGAAACTTCAAACTATAAAAAATCATAGTTGCACACACAGTGTCACAATATCGAATCTTCTGTAAACCGTACAAAAGAAAAGTAATTTTATTTATTGGACTCTATTGTACTTAAACTGACAACCTTATAATACTTTTTAACCTTTTAACCATTTCATCAAGGTACATTTTCCGAAATCAAATAGCAAATTTAACCAAAAGTTTATACCTGCCGAACTCCCAGAACAAACCTGCAAAGCTAATGTGAGTATATATTTGTAGATTCGTCGGAATCAGTTGCAGGTGGTAACGATCATTGTGAATTTTTCATAAGATGTCATAATTAGAACAAACATAACCAAAGTTTGCGTAACTGCCAGTGCTTGCGTCTGCCAATTCGACAAGACCTCTTGCTGGTAGATTTGCCACCAAACAACGAAGTAAATTGCCTTTTTTGAACTATAGATAATTTATACTTTTAATAACTGTAATTTAATTGACCTGTTAACCTGTGGACTGGTACAAGAATCTCAGTTTCCAGAAATGAAAGGACTAGATTCATGGTTTGATAGTTTTACTAGTTGACAGGTCAGCTGATGGTTTTTGCTCTTTGTTGTTGTTTTGTAAAGTTGTTTGCTGGTGTTCGATAATTATTTGTTTTTGTTTTGATCTTGTCGTTCGGTGAGTAGATCTGGTTGCTTTGTTCGATGGGTTGATTAGTTGGCTGCTTTATGATTCGGTTTATTTGCAGTTATTTATTTTTCCCTGGTTTGCGATGGAAATTCAGTCAATCGTTTGATTTGAATGGAGTATTGATAGTTTGTCCAACTGTTTATTGCTGCCTTCATAGTAGTTTTACTGATCAATTGATTGGTATGCTCGTTGATCTAATTGTTCATTAATTAATCGATTAAATGGGTAGTTCAGTGACCGTCCTGATTCTTGATTGGCTGACTTTAAAACAAGAACCAAATTGCTATTTCTAAGTTTGACAGCCAATTCGTGTATGAAGAACGATATCCTAACTCTTTATAGTTTTGACCTAAAGTACTTATTATTATGACTACTATGTTGATTATTATCATTTTTATGATTATTTTTATGATGATGATTATTATTATGATTATCGATATGATCAATATCATGATTATAATCATTATTATCGTTATCATTATTACCATTATTATTAATGTATCGATAAATCGACTTTCACTTTGCTCAAACCCCTTGAAGCGAAGCTCAGAGAAATCCGGTCCAACATCTCTCTGTTGAATTTCTCAAAGGAATTCAAGAAAATGGTGAAATGTGAGTTGCGCTGCATGTGAATATTCCGTACTTAATTATATTGCAATTACAAGAATTCATAACATCAAATTCACAGAAGTGATGTGCGCGGGGTTTATTTAAACAGCTTCTTAAAACAGCTTTTTAAACTGTATTTATCACAAACAGGTAGCTATTGACTAATTATATTTGTTTTGACTTATTATTATTATTATGATGACGATGATGATGACGATGATGATGATGATGATGATGATGATGATGATGATGATGATGATGATGATGATGATGATGATGATGATGATGATGATGATGATGATGACGATGACGATGACGATGACGATGACGATGGCGATGACGATGACGATGACGATGACGATGACGATGGCGATGGCGATGGCGATGGCGATGGCGATGGCGATGGCGATGGCGATGGCGATGGCGATGGCGATGGCGATGGCGATGGCGATGGCGATGGCGATGGCGATGGCGATGGCGATGGCGATGGCGATGGCGATGGCGATGGCGATGGCGATGGCGATGGCGATGGCGATGGCGATGGCGATGGCGATGGCGATGGCGATGGCGATGGCGATGGCGATGGCGACGGCGATGGCGATGGTGATGATGATGATGATGGTGATTAGTATCATTACTGATGATCATTAGTATCATTATTATCATTATTATTATTATTGTTGTTATTATTATTATTATTATTATCATGATTATCATTAATATTATTATTATTATTATTATTATCATTATCATTATTATTATTATTATTAATGGTGGACATAGGTTCGCCTAGTATCATAACATTGCCAACATGAGTAGAACTTGCATTAAGTTGGCGAAAAATAAATATCTAATGAAAATGAATCAATATTAATGACATTAACATTAACTGATTTTCATCTTTTTTCATTTTTAATTTAAGCATACTCACATGTAATGGTCTTTATATTCCGACCGCGCCCTACAATATAAATATGTAAGTTAATGTATTGTTGTGTGACGTGTAATTTTCTTGCTGTTTTCTTTTTTTTGTTGAAATATGAAACATTTTGAATGTTTTGCTTAGTTGGCAATGTTCTTTGAAAATTGTTTTCTTCCAATTTATAATAAGTGATTATATGAGGAAATACAAAAGAAAAATCAGTTTGCCGTGGTACCAAACTTCAGTTTGTTTTTTTAAAAAATGCTATGAGGATGTGATTTTAACCTGGAGATGTTGAAAAGTACCGGCAAGTTGGATAGCTTAATTATCAACTTCATACACCTGAATGTTCTGTGTTCTATAGGTATTCAATTTATAGTTTATCCTAAATGTCTTACTACAATAGCATAACAAACAGGACCTCGCTTTGGGATTTGTCTTTTACAGTGATTGTGTAGAAAACACTTTTCAGACAACGATTAAAGTAATAGACACTGATCAAAGGGCCAGTCTGTTGCAGAGAGGATTTAACTGCGCACGAACTTTACCTAGAATTCTTCGTCGCTATACATGCGTGGCTTGTGCTCAGGGAAGTTATACACTCCTGCAAGGCCTTGAAGGTTGTATACCGTGTCCACGTGGTGAGTAAATTTCAATCCATGTAGTTATTGTAATTGGTGTCTTATTAATTTCATGCAGTCATTTATCGCTACTCCTCCTCTCCTCGTCTACGAAGCTAGCTCCTTCCGCTTCTTATTGACTTCGCTTTTTATTGGTTTTTGAAATCAATTGCTGTCATTTTCATTTGAAATAATATCACTTGCATAGATGTTAGTGTCACATACTTAAGACTTCACTCAACGGACGTTTCTTCTCTCAGGTGGTTTCTACCAGGACGAAGTCGGCCAATATCAACGGTTACCGAACGTTATCGCTTGCAATAACTGCAACAATGGAACATTCGTTGCCAAAGGAGGAGGCGTCAGCCCTCTAAATTGTGCGGTTTGCCCGGAGGGTACCAACAAGAGTCGACACGCTGGGTATCGAGATGTTTCTGTATGGATAACTACTTTCGAAGAGATCGATTCGGTGGTTGTGAACTCTGTCCACAAGCAGGACTGAGATGTGAAAACGACTTCGTTACCATAGAACCCGGATACTACTGGGACTGGACTTCATCAAACATTACAGAGTACAGGTTGTACATTGAAAATCTACAGAAATTTGATGATTCTTATGATGAAACCACAGCGTCCTTTTCCGGTTCTCTAGCTTATGTACACCCATGTCGCCAAACATTTAAATGTGATAACAAGAACGATATCGTTGAAGGGAATTGTCATAAAGGCTACACAGGATTTATGTGTACGGAATGCGCTGAGAAGTACTTCCCACTCCTGAACTTTTGCCATGAATGTCCTCAGACATGGGTCTTCCTTTTAGAAGTGGCAGTAGGGTTGCTCCTACTTACCGGCTGTTGCTTTTACGTAGTCTACACGTACAGACGTAAAAGACACGAGGAAGCTCGTTCAATTGTTGACGTTGCGCTTGCAAGAGGGAAAATAGTTCTTGGTTTCTATCAAGTGATGGGAGAATTTTGGGACTCGTTAGATGTCCTTTATTGGCCCGAGGTCTTTAAACAACTGTCTGATTGGTTAGATCTCTTGCAGTTTAACATATCTACCATTTTCATAAAACCCAGCTGCTTCGTTCCTAGTGTATCTTTAAATGCATATTCCGAGTTTCTCATAGGAATTATTGTGACTGTTAGTGTTGCATTAGTCCCAGCTATGGCAGTTTGTTTAAGACTAATACGTGCAGAGTTTTTCCAAGGGGACTCTTCGAATTCTCGTTTACAAAGATTGCGTCAAGTTGTTATCATCAAACAAGATACATTGCTATTTGCAACTCTTTTGGGCTTGTTTATCACGTATCCCTCTACTTGTAATTCTATCATTACATTGTACAGACCCGCATGCCAAACGTTTACATTAGACGAAACTATGTTGCACAACGTTAGCCTCCTGCGATCTGACCTTTCCATCAATTGTAACACAAACACCCATCGCAAATTCGAAATTGCTGCTTACATATTTTCGCTATACATTGTAGCTTTTCCTGGATTATTATTTTATCTTTTGTGGAAATATCGTAAAGATTCAAGTGTTGAAGATTCTACAAGGTCATCATCATTGCATCCAAAATGGTTACGATTTCTCAACGAGAACTACAAAGATCGGTTTTGGTACTGGGAAATTGTAGAAATTACAAGAAAAGTTTCACAGACTTGCATTGTCATTCTGTTCGGATGGGGCAGCTCTCTTTCAATCTTCATCACGATATTCCTCGCCGTTATCTTCTTTACTCTTCATGCATCATTTTCACCGATGAAGGATAAGTTTGAGCAACAACTCCAGGTACACATTGATATCAATTTCAACTTGTGAATTGTCCATGTACCTCTATAAGTTAGTTATAAGACATTCTGCACTTGAATGCTATTTCTCATGAAGGAGGTATTTATATTTCTTTTCTTGTAATAAACTTGATAAACAAATTGAATGATAACATTTTATAACTTTCATAACTAATTTTTCTTAAAGTAAAGTCATTGTTTAGCTAGAATATTATTTCATTCTATATTATGAAATTATTGACATGCATTATGATGTTAAAAGGTGGAAGCAAAAGACAGATTGCAAACTTTTTCAATGATCTCAGATATCATAAAGTTAAAGTTACAAATTTAAACTCAAGGTTTACAGTCTTGTATCAAGGCAAGGCCTTGTCACACGACTTTGCTACGGTTAACCATGGTCATTGGTAATTTGTCAAAAAAAAAGCATGTACAATCCAGCAGTGCGCTACATTTACGTGACCGCTGAGGGACTTCCCATTATTGGGCAACCACAAACCGGCGCACGCATGTACCTCGTTGATCGCCATTTAAACACCAGTGTGGAGAGGTAATGGAGATAAAGTGCATTGTTAAAAGAACAAAATGTAATATCTTGCCTGGACTCGAGCCCTGCAATCCTTAGTTTGTATGTCAATTGCCTGAACCATGATAACATTATGCAAACATCCATCCACCCATTATTTATTAATTTTTTTTTACAAACCTTCTTCAGCTTCTTTCTTTGTTGGCAATCTTCCTCAACATGTTAATGGTTGCTGTACCGGCTTATGAAACAGATTTCCTGTTTGTGAAAGGAGCAATAACATTTATATTGATTTTTCTCAATATCGTTGTCCTCGGTGTTACTTTCGGTGAGTTAATTGAAGAGCTGCCGTGACCAAAATGTACAATTTTCTATGGTGACCATTATAAATACCAACCACAAAATACAGCAGGGACTACACGTGGTTAATATTAAGAATAGAATACTTATCAAGTTAGTCAATGGATTGTATTTCCTTTTTACAAGTGCATCTTGTTAATTCATGTGTAGATCTGTTGTAAGGTTAAGTAGCAAAAGTTTACATATTGCAACAAGTTTAGCTCATTGTTGTAAATCTTCTACCATGCTAAATCAACGGCGAGCTCCATAAGTTAGATGAATCAAACTTAAGATTGTGATTATACACATTTCGTACTTGTAGTTCTTGTTGTATGATCATAACTTTTTTTTGGGGGGGGGGGGTGGGGTGGGTTGGGGTTTTGGCATTCCGATCAATAGTTCCAATCACTCCTTAAACTGAAAAGTACATTATTCTTGATTTTCTTCCGTAGGAAAACCATTGCTGAAACTTGCAAAAGTAATCTTCGTGTACATAAGAGGCCGAAGATGTCTTATCCGGTCACCAGAATACGAACCCATTCCTGAAAGGAATAACAACTTTCATGTAAATCGTCATCATCTTTTGATAAACGGTGACCAAGGTGACCAAGGAGAAACGGAAGACTCCGCTCTCTTATGGTCACCACGGCGTCGATATCATTCCGTGGAATGACACCATGTCATCTTGCTCTGTGGGAAGAAGAGGGAGAGCTGGCCACGGTCTTGTTCTGCTGCTTCTGATGACGTTCATCGTCGGAGAACGATAGTAATGCACGATAATTTATGTATGTATTTTAGATCATCCTGCAAGCAGGAACTCGCAAAGAAGCCATCATTGGTTTATCAAGCCGCAGGCTGACCGAAGTCAGTATCTTAGATTCATATTTAAGGTCCATGATTATTAATTGTCAATTGTCAACAACTCTGTAACTGGACGACATATATACATTAATCTTGCCTGGACGTAATAAAAAACGAATACAAGGACGGATAAGCGGTTCACGTTTGACCAAAACTATCGGATAGGATGTGTCTATAACAATGACAAGAACGGAATATAGGCTGCCAATTCAAGGACCGCAATGTGGAATAGAAATATTGTTTACGACTTCATCGTGATTGCCTGGGATTACAATTTTGGATCATGGATTTCAGGATATATTACTGAAAAGCAATCGCACTGCAGGCTGCAGATTGCTCTTCTGTTGTGATATATGTGTTTAGATCTTAACATGTTTGGTGGAAGTTGGCTTTCCCTACATTTAGCACATGTGTATATAACTTACTGTGAACTTTGACCCCATTGTATATATACTTGGATCGAATGAATTGTATTTGAAATATAATTTCAATGTAAGCTGCAGTATGAGGTTAATCAGAATTATTTGTTATGCGAAACCTAACAAGTTATTCTTTCAGTTCTGTATGGACGTTTTGGTTTGTACTGTAAAGCAAAACATTATAATAGAAATCGAAAGAGACTATGAACCAGTCAAAGACTAAGGCACCTATCGGAAACAGATATGTTCGAGGTCCGAAGCGTTTCCTTGCCTGGATGATCAATAAATAACATAAACCTTTCACAGGAAGCGCATTACCGCATCCAGCACTCGCGACATTTTGATTCACGTTCTTTTTCTTTACAGTCGTAAATACGTGGAGTATTGATTGTTAGCTCAGTGGTTAACGCCGGTGCCTTAGAAAACTTTGGGTTAAAAGCAAAACCTTTGAGATAAAAAGGCCACATTTTGAGATTTGATGAGCCCTTTTTTCCCTATGTCCCATTTAAGCCAACGTAGAATAGGAATTTCTTTATAATTTCTTTCTTGCTTTGACCATGTATCAACCCCCCCCCTCCCTCCCCTCTCCTCCCTTTCCCCTTCTAAATTCATGTCGGGTATTTCGGTATTTTGTGACTTTGATGTTGCCACGTTCCGGAAAATAACCGTTTGCACTGATTGCCCCGTGACAATGGAAGGTAGTGGTCATTGATTCAGGCCTCATTATCAATAGCTATCCAGTTGGTCGGGGATGGGCGATCCCAAGCGCACCAAATTGGGCCAACACTTTGGCACCACGTTGGCTCACTGCACATGCTACAGCTAAGTTCTACCACCCAAATGAGCCTTAAAACAAATAAAATGTTTCAAACTTAGCATTTTCAAATCACTGCTACAGCTATTTTGCAACAGAATACATCAGAACGATGTTGTAGGCATTTCACTCAGTCACTGCGTATGCATATTGTATGTGTTAGATGGAACGCGTATCGCGTGCTTTCAGCATAGCCAAAAGATCCATTTTGGACAGCGCATGTGGTACAAATCCATCATTCATGTACAGAAATCACAAAACTCCTGTCGAATGCCTGAACTCGCGATCTTTAAGAATTTTACATAGAGAGGAATAGAAGAGTTTTAACAAATTATGACCAAGTATATATAGGTAAGTGTTTTAAAAATGTGCACAAGTAGGGGAGGGGGGCATCTGATCTTGTGTCCTCCTATCTAAAAAATGTGGGGAAATGTGCTCCTTGCCCCCCCCCTCCTAGGATTGACGCCCATTCTCTTATATATACACTCTAATAAAGGTCGTCATAGACCTCGAGATTATGACACAGAAATAGTGCTTCCCCATCCTACCATCACTCCGGTTTACAGAAATTAGAGGATATTATATACACTAAATGAGACAAAACTACTGAAAGAAAAGCAACGCTAATTTATATTTTTGCTTTGCTGTATTGATTATTGAAAAAAAAATAAAGATGGAAAATTCCCTCCACCAAAAGATATTGAAACTTTTTTTTCCTGTCTTTGCTGTATGTACACTTGCTCTACTAGACATTTCAATATTGTGCGCAAGTTCATGTTGTAGGAGTTAAACAGGTAACTGATCCTAAGAAATTCTTCCAAAATCTGCCAGGTCTTTGAAAAGAAAACGTTCTTGGAGTAAAAAGTAACCGTGCTCATTGCACACCAAAGTTGAATTCTCTAAAGCATACTATAGTTAGTTCCAAACCGATTATATAAAAACGTTGCTTAAAATATTGAAATTATTGAGTAGTAAATCGAAAATTTAAAAACATAACGTTGTTGTGCTACTGCTAATGAAAAGAAAGTTATTTAAAGTAAAATCTGATTAAAAATGTTCCTTTTTTATCAGTCATATTCGAGGTCTATTTCGTTCCTTTTAATGTTCGGTCAACCTGTAAAATTATTGAGTAGTAAATCGAAAATTTAAAAACATAACATTGTTGTGCTACTGCTAATAAAATGAAAGCTATTTAAAGTAAAATCTGATAAAAAAAATGTTTTTTTTTATCAGTCATAGTCGAGGTCTATTTCGTTCCTTTTAAAATTCGGTCCATCTGTAAAAGGAAAAACGGAAAACAATAAAAGGGAAAAGAATTTGTATTTGCGAAAAATATATTTTTTTAAATTTTAATCCCTCATCATGAACTGAATTCTAAGCTTCTTTCATGGATTAAATTGTTTTAAATTCAGCTGGGGAAGAGTTAGACCCCTGCCACCGGTGCAACCCCCGCCCCAATTTTTTTGTATCTCGCATTCGCATTTTTTTCCACCTCATTTATTCAAAGGTATCTTAACATATGGTACACACTTGTTTAAATTATTATTACAATTACAATTTTTACATTATTTACAATTCTGATTACTACATTGTTATGTCAGCTCAATGTTGCAAAGGAACTATTTACATAATGAGAAAAATGTTTCCGAACTGAGTATTTTCCCCCCTCGCTTCTTTTATAAATATATGTGAACATATAAATACCAGTACACATACATAAATACATAGATATACACATATATGTAAATTCATACCTAAATATATATACATTCAAATATATGTATATATACATGCATACACAAATATTAATATGTTACATATTATTATTATAATAATTATTATTATTATTTTTATTATTATTTTTATTATAATTATTAAATGTTTATAATTTTTATTATTATTATTATAACTATTAGTATTATTAAATACCAAAGGTTATACATATATACAATTATAATCAAATAATAAGCAAAATGTAACTTGTGTTAAACAGATACTCTAAAAGTGGTCATATTAGTAGCATATCTAGCATATTTGTTATTAATGAGTAACCACTTTATAACTTTAAGTGTACAGCATCATGTGAAAGAAGATATGTGTTGACATCGCGATTTGCGTCATGTAAGTCTTTTTTTTTCTTTTTTCTTCATCCATATTATATTTGTATCTTTCTCATAAAAGCAAGTACATTACATGTCTTGTATATCGTAGAGATACATAGGTAGTTTTCCATATATAATTGTGGAATCGTATGTAAAATGTCAGTTCCCTAATATTGCGGGGATATGATTAAACAGATCTTTCAACATAAAGAATCTTGTCTTCGCTTTCTTTGTACAACCATTTTTCGAATTTATACAAGACTCCACCTTCATAACAAACTTCATTATATAATAAAAGTCATTAACTGAAGGAAGAGTTTCATTCTGCTTACAGATATACAGATAATATTTACAATGCAAAATGAAGAAGTTCATAGGGTGGTCCAGGACCATTATTAATAATAATAATAAAAATTATAAACATTTAATAATAATAATTAAAATAATAATAAAACTAATAATAATAATTAGTATTATTACATAGTAATAATAATATGTATTACTTAATTATGTATTACTGAATGTAATACATGTATTACTTAATTCGCATGTATTACTTAATTATTCTAAATATGCCTCATAGTGCACCATTTGATATTTTTATTTAGATCTTTTTTTGGTTTTGCGTCTCCGCCATCCTCTAATTGGGACTGATCCTAAACTATTAAACTATTAAATCATTTACGTGGCGCTTAACAATATTTACAAAATATACATTTTTGTAAAAAAAGAAGAAGATGCGTCTTGAGAACCGATTTGAAACCATTCACAGTCTTGCACATTTTTAACCTGTTCTGTATGTGAAATCCACAAAGTATATATGAGAAACGTTCTTGAGCCACAAACCTAGGCATGAGCAACACCTGCGGTGAATTCTATTAGAGCGGAGTGATCATGTCAATATCGGCCGAAGTTGAAACAAATTAGAGATAGATTGGGCTCTTGTTATGCAGACATTTGAACACAATCAGAAGTTTCTGCGCGGACACTATACTGTCACTACTCGATGACTTTTCAAGATAGGCAATGATGTCATCTTAAATATGATTGCTTTCTAGTTATTTATCGACACGACTGCTAACTAGATACACAGTAAGCCGTCTTTGCGAATTCAACATGGGCCTTTCCAGCAGCTATACACATATGCGTATAATGTCTTAAGCTTACCTTTCATCAGCCTATCCAATTAGACGCCTGTTCGTGGATCACAGGGGCTAACTGCGCATGTGTTTTCGCAGTTGGATCCCCAAGTGCCTATCGCACAACCTGTTGCAAAAAGCAAAATAAAACGTTCAATAAACAATTACCATATTATGGTAAATTACAGCACTAGAAGGTTAATCTGGATATAATCACATTAGTTGCAACTCATTGCAATGTGCTTTCTGAAGTCATTAATATTTATCATTCATGGTGAGTTGTATACCGCATATCCTCTCCCCACTCCTATATATTTCCAAATCGTATCGTATTTTCAGACTTACTTGATTGACACTCGGGAGGCTGTAGACCTGGATAGCATCTACACCCAACTTTGCCTGGTGCACAGATTTGAACATTGTTGCAATTGCTCCCAGCAAAGATGTCATTGCAGGTAAATGAGCAAGTTCGTCCGAGTTCTCCAGCGTTACATGCTAAAAGGAAGAGAAATCAATGATTTCATGTATTAAAAAAAAAGAAGAAACGAATCAATAATCACGTATAAGGATGTTTGCTTTTAACAAAAAAAATTCAATGTGTGAGCATGGTGTTAACAACCTGAAGATTACCAAAAAAAAAAAAAACACAATCATGGATTAAAATAAAATGAACTTGATTGTTAAATGAAAATGCTAAAAATAATCATCTGCAATATTTAGGTCAATAAGTGCAGCGTAATAGTACATATGACAATTCAACTATTCAAATGCATATACCGGATTCAAACATAAATCGATAAGAAGATATAATTATGAGCGAGTATAGCCTTTATGACAACACAGACCAATTTCTGTGATCCAGCCTGAGATTTTAAGCCGCTCAAAATAGTTTACATGCAATGAACCATATAGGAGTCGGCTTCAATGCTCATGGGCCACAGCTTCTCGTGTTTATAATCATACTACATTTGTCTCCCCCCCCCCATGACGGTTCCAGCTATACTTTACCTATGTCAGTCGAGGAGATCTTAGAAATTGGCCCTTTATACCTTTGAAAGGCTGTGCAAGCAACCCCCTATCGTCAGCAGGTGTAGGAGGGGTGACCCCTACTCCAAACAAATCCAAACATATACACCCCACGTTCCTTTCTTTTCCTTTTTTTTTGCTCTTCTAAAATCCTGCATCTGCCCCTAGCTGAACGCTATATAATGTGGGATCGGAGGTAGAGCATTTTGCTTTTGGGCGGAGACAAATAAATGCTTTAAATAGGCTTACGGATATCGCATAAGTCTCCCATGAATCCTGGGTAACAATTGCAAAAACCAGTCAGGTCATCACAAATGCCATTGACACAAGCTGGACACACCCCCGTACATTGTGGGCCAGAATTTAAAGGTCCGCATCCTGTGAAGAAGGGGTGAAAAGATCATATGTAAACAAGAGTTTTGATTACAATACTAAAAGGAGACCAAAATCTCTACATCAATTTTAACTTACATCAGTTAAATGATAAAAAAACAATGAAAATGAACTATAGTCAACGGGGCTGAGGTTCCCTCCTTTTCTTTGTAGAATTCGTGATTCTAGATTTCCTTCATAAACAAGGCTTACGACATGAGCCAGTATAAAAGAAAAAAACAAAAAATACAAGACCAACTTTATTGCTAAATTTAATGATGCGTGTTCAAAATATTTCCATGGTGCTTCTATTTTTCAAGATATACGAACTTCAATTTATTACAACTCTCTGGAGGGCTCCCTCAGCCTAACTTGATGGCGAAGTTGGTGCAAGCAAGCTGTTAATGTTAATCTATGGTTTTATTAATTTTAAGTAACATGTCCTCTTTAACTGCATATGAACAACAGAAACACCCTTGGGTAGCGATTGATCAATTTGTAATGCATTGTTCAGATCTATATCATTTCAAGCAATAACAGTCATACGCGAGAACAAGGTCCACACTGTATATAAATAAATTAAAATGGAAACATAATTGTTCACAACGATCGTTTTTTTTCAATACGAGCTTCATGTAAAAATGCACCGTGAGACGTTATTGAATGTCGGTAATGTCATCGGATTTTCAATTGGCTGAAGCTGAACACTTTAACACAATTGTTGGAAGCTTTCTGCATCTTCTGGTCAAAAGTTCATCCCCATAGCATTTCTAGATGGCTAAGATTTAACCTCCCTCCCCCACCTCCACCTCCACCCGCCCCTCCTCCCCCCCCAAAAAAATGGGGATATTTTGTACATTTTATTCGGTAACACATGACAATTCAGCTGAAAATGTAATTGTCTTTTCTTTATCATATGTAACTCGCTTATTCGCTGAGGAAAGTCATCTTTTTTTCACCACAGTAACATATTAAATATTCCAGGAGCCATCCACACGAAGATGATAAAATGAAAAAAAAAAACAACAAAACTTTTGATAAAGCATTTGGCGTGATGACGTCACAGACCATCTACTTTTATCCGTTCCTAGCTGAAAGAAACGACGTACAAACTATAAAACGATAAAGACCTGTTTGATTCAAGTTCACTAATGATAAAAACTGGTAATTTCAACCCTTCTATACAATCTATGTAGGAACTGCATTGAAACATCGCTAGGACGCTTAGATCCTCTTTAATCGAAGCTCCAACAACAACAACAACAACAACAAAAAGCAAAGAAAAAAAGAAAGAAATTTCGTAAGTTCTCAAGATAAATATGAAAGTTGGAAAGTAATGAAAATACTCGTAAAATTTTGATTTACCTCGAACAAAGAGATAAAACAAGGGATGCCATGTTCGAAGGCTTCGTCCTACTCGGTAACATTCATAAATTCCCTCAACAAGCTGTGATGGTGACCTACTGCAGGATAGTTGCCCGTTGCATTCTGGGATATCTACATGATTCGTAGTTCCGAGTTGAATACGCCTCCATCTTAACTCTCCTAGAAATCTATTCAGACGCGTTCTACCGAAAATAGTTCGTAGTACTGCAGTTTCCCCTTGGCTTACAGTCACAGTGTGTAGTGCGTTGGTAAACCCTTTGGATTGAAGAATTAAAAGGAGGAAGAAAGGGGGGGGGGTGTGGAAGGTTATTATAGGTGGCAGCAAACACACAAAAAAGGGAAAACAGAAGAAAAGAAAAGAATGATGGAACCCTTATAGCTACATTTTGTCTTTTATTTTAAATGTTCCATCTTTCTGACTTGTACGTCATATTACTGCAATATATAGTTGGACTCCTGATGTATACGAATAACTTCTATATACACATTAAATAAATGAAAGTAGAGTTATTCGCAGCCTAACGTTGGTTTGGTTTTAGACATAATGTATGGTACAAATGTTGACTTAGAATGCACCTTTTTTTTTGAGTTTCCCCTCCTTGTGTCATTTCTAAAGTTTTGATTTAATTAGATTCTAAAATGACGTAGCCTACAGTAGCTACTAACTTATCTCCTTTTTTTTGCTCTTTGCGAGTTAGAAAACAAATGAGCCATTCATCATTAATCTCTACGGAGGGCCAGTAAGGAATTTAAAACTGAAATTTAGATTTTTCATCTTCAACCAACTTTTCGAAAAGTATGATTTGAGTGGAAATTTCGGCTCGAACGGTCTTAATTTCGACTTAGCAATCGAATTGATTCCATTTTCAAATGTTCGTTCTGCGTCAGTTTTTATTCATTTATAAAATAACAAACTCTGCCTAGTGTTATAGCATTTTCAATTTGTATCTCAAATATATAACGAACAATTTATTACCAAATCATGCGAAGATATTTTGTATAAAAAAAAAAAATCGCCTTTTAATAGCTTTTTTTATGGGAGGTACCGTACAAACGTAAGCTATAGTTTTGTCTCATTTAGGACTACTTTGTTTTCGGCCCAATATCTAACTTACGTAATGGTTACATCTTGCTTCTATTTTGACTCTAATTAGCAAGGTACTCGCCGTTCTGTGTAAGTTGCCGAGCTCAATTTCAAACACAAACACACGATGTTGTTTTGTAACATCTGGTAAATTCCTTATAGCTACACTGAGCAAGAGCAATTTCGTATTCCCTTTTCACATACCACTGTTTTCGGTTGCTATACACGGTATCATCACCGGGATCGAGCCATCAACGGGGGAAACATCCACGTTGTAAACACCGAAACGCCTTCCTCTTCCAACATTCGGTACATCGGCCGAAAAACCGTCGGCAAATAGTGAACCCCCTACGTTAAACGATACCGGGCTATTGATAGGTAACTGAGTCCATCTTCCTGTTGCTGCTAATCTATCCACACTAATAGTCGAAGCAATGGTTGTCACTCCCAACACCGTTATTGGCCCGCCACTTCGACGTTGTGCCACGGGATTCAGCACCATACAATAGCCATCAAGAAGTGGAACAGCATCTGTTGTTGATAGAGAAGGGTACAGTGGTGACATACGTTGCTAGTGCAAAGTCATATTAAGATCTCAAATAATGCAGTGTATATAAGCTAGTGAAATATCGAATGAAAAAGAGATACAACGTACGCCACATCATGTGGTATTGCCGATTCAACTGTAGTTGTGGTGAAGGTTGGTATAGCTGGGTGGGGATAGTGGTATAGTTTCTCAAAGAGACACGTTTAGTTAGGGAGCAGTTACCAAAATGGTGACAGGAAGGGGTAGTTTAAGATGGGGAGGGTTCTCATGGCTAAAGATCTATACAAGGACATGATACGGACAATGGAGAGGCCACGAATGATCAACCTGTCAGCTATCCAGTCAGGAGTTTGGTTTAGTTATAATGAGACAAGTTCAACAAGGATTTAGAAACCACATTGCTATGACGATTTAGTGTGTACGTTAACAGAGCAATCATGTGGAGAGTATGCTACCTTAAAGGCTGCGTGAGCCAAGACTTCTAAAAATATAACAATATGACATTATACAAGAAACTGCAATTTTTCCGCTGTTTGCTTTAATCTTTTTTAATTCATGGAGTATGGTCTCTTAAATGAATGCAGTCAACGATATCGTTCCGATATGTGACTATACATAGGGAGAGGTATATATTTTACGCAGATCAATTGAAATTGTCATTATATTGCATAAACTGTAGTGTAAATGTAATAGTAGATGACTTCGTTGGTAGTATGTCCAGAACCCAATTACCTGACACGCACATGCGCAGAGTGATTGATACAGCACATTTAGTTGAGTTCGATGTCGTATCTGTTAGCTTTTTTTTTCAAACCTCTTAAAGGTCAGACTATACATGATTTTCACTGATCAGACAGTATGTTTTGTTTTGTCTTGTCTTTTCTGGTCTGCAAGTGTTTTTTCTTTTATTATAAAATAATGAGGAACAATCTGTACCTCCCCCTCCCCCCTCCCATTCCCCTGTTTTTTTTTTCTTCAGGTGCAACAACAACAACAACAACAACATTTTATATAAAATGAAATATGCCCATCCTTCCTGATGGGCATCAACTGCAAGTTCCCTACACCCTGAAAGGATGAAACAAAGGGAACACAATCAAAACAAACGCGAGAGCCAATGTCCCACTGGAATAAGACCAACAAAACCAAAAAATAATGCATGATGAACGCAGTAGACAAATGATAACTGTTTTTATTTTTTTAAGATTCAGAAAATGCTTACCAAAACACGTGTTGGCCAAAGTAAGATCGGCGTACGTACATCTTGGATCGAAGCTGTCTGTGCATTGGCATGTGCCATCGCCCTCACCATAACAGAAACCGCATAAATCCGCCCCGCATGCGCAGTTGTTATCTAAATTTAAATAAAGAAAGCTGTTCAATACCGAGGCTACAAACTCTATGGTTTTGTAACACATCCAAATTATCATTATACGACAATCATATATTTAGTATATACTGCGGTTATGGAAGAATGACGCTAAATACCTATAGTAAACGTACCCCAATTCCTCTTCAAGTGAAAGTCTCTTCAAGTGTAAGTCGCTTCAATGGTCATGCTAAATAGTGTCCACATCACTGTGAAGAGCTGGCAGTTTACAGACCAGACTGACTAGTTTATGCCGACCAGCATAGTTCGGAATAGTAATCAATCTTTCTGAGATACTATACTTTACTATTTTTTTTCAGAAACAGTTTAACTCGACGAATGGTTCCTGACAAGAAAAGCAAATATTCAGCTATCTGATCTTTGCTATAGTTCCAACCTTATTCTATTCCTTGTTAGCTATCGGTATTGTCAGTGACCGACATGCTATGAGAAGGATGGGACTGAGTCAACGGAGACGTCTCGACTGTCCACACCGAGTGCGGTGCAAAATAACCAATTACTGGACGTAGTTTCAGGTATATGATATCTCTGTCAACTAAAGTAAACCTATTTTTTTTTTTTAAATCAGTCCCCTCGTAACCTTTCCTTTAGAACACAAGCTATACACTTTAATACAAATTTAAACTGCATCAGCCCCTTTGCAGCCATTTTACGTCCTTACGTCCTTATTTAACTGGGACCGGGCCACACGAGTGTAGTACCGTATGGTGTGTAATTCTGTTATGAAGTGACATAACGGTAAGGGTTTCGTTTTTTTTTTAACATGAAGCAAATTGTTCAGCAAAACACACCCTTTTTTGCAAATGTTTTCAAACACAATGCTTTCGCGTTGTTTGGTGATCAGTATATATATATATATATATATATATATATATATATATATATATATATATATATATTGCTGCTACTTCATGTAATTTCAACAAACTGATACACAGGGCATAGGGCGACAGGAAGCAAATTACTTCAACAGAAAATACTAATCATCCAGATTTGTGAAAAAAAAAAAAAACTTCAAAAGTGCCCATTTGCGTCCTTGTTAGATAAAGCAAAGTATTGTGTTTCTATTTTTGTAATCGATGGGTGCCCTGATGTTTTGAAAAAAAAATAAATAAAAATGAAAAATACAGAGAGGATGTCTTTTGTATGGAAGTATCGGGGTGGTGTTGCGAATCAGAAATCAAAGCAATTCGTCTCACTTTATCCCTCGACGTTTGTGCCACTCTCTCGCATCCCTGCCGCCTTTAAAGACTAAAGCAGAACATTAACTTTGATATACATTATATTTTTGTTTGGGAGAACGCTAGGTTTGGTCCAGGTTGTAGTTCTCTACTAATTTTACTTGTTTAGAAATGAACGTTTATAAAAACCAAACAAAAAAGAAGAAGAAAAAAGCATGTGGCTCATCAATGGAAGCGGAAAGTCTAGTTAGTCTAACGCACACAGAGTATTATGTCAGTTCCTCAAATGCAACACAGAGTTCAATAGTTAAATAAAGAAAACTTTTAAGGCCTTAAATTAAATGACATATTTAAAATTCAGCTCAAATTTGTCAAGCACAAGTGTTGTTGAATGTCCTCACGGGTGATATGTTTACATATGAATTCACAAGAACATGCTTTAGTTGAGTTATAAGAATTTTTCATAAAACAATTGATTAATATCACCATTGTGCAGGCGTGCACCGAGAAGCTGACCTCGTCGTCAATTTTACCAAGAAAGATCTTTCCTAGAGACTGTCCATACTTTGAATATCTTGAAAACAAGAATATCAAATGGAAACATCACTACCCTCAAGTATTTAGGACTAGGCCTATGGTATATAAAATAAGACCATCCTGTGACGTTACGCTTAAACGTTTAACATTAACTCCAGGTCAACTCACTGCATGTTGTCCTTGCACCTTGGCAGATCGTATCGCAGACGGTTAGCCCATTTACGTCACTTTCCAAAGCACCGTTATCACCCGACGCCGCTATGATGAAACCGTCTCTTAATGATTGGGTTCCCGCCACCCAAGGTGCAATAGGATAGCGTGAAAGCTCATAGTCTATTCCGTTGGCGCTGATAAGGAAATAAACCTCATCGTCCGCAACATCGACACAATATACGTTTTCTATTTCAGGCCCAAATCGACCCGCAAGGTACACGGAGATGTCCGCCGTCGTCACGGTGGGTGACGAACCATCCCAACTGACAACCTGCTGTGTAGTTGCAGCGCCATAGGTTACAAAGATGTCAACACCTTCCAAAAAGAGACAGAAAAACACAAGATTTAGTTGGTCATCTCACCTGCTATCAACCGGAGAGGGGGAAAGTAACAACTTCCACTGCAAATAGGATAACTCTTGTCAAAATTAGAGTTGGGGTTAGGTTTCTCCCCTATCAGCCATTAATACGAACAATAATTAACACACCAATCAAGCATTCAAGTTTGAATGATAATTCGACGAAAGGGCCGGCCAAATTTGGGTCCTTCATTGCCCCCTATTTTCGTGTCAATGAGTGTGAAGACATAAACGGTATTCAAGTTGCTGAACTCGATGCCCTACTAAAAGTCTTGCATCAGTATATCAAAACAAAATGTTCATAACATTTTTTTTGTGACGGAGATAATGAATTTTTACCAAGCGTATGACATCACTGTGAATACATATGTCAACAACAGAATGCGGAATTATGTCATGATTAGATCATAAAATTGATTTGTCGTTTTGTAAATAATTTACTCACAAAAGAAACTAATATTTATTATATTTTGAGGAAATTCTCAAATGCAGAGAACATTAACAGGTAAGCAAACACTAATTCAAATGTACAAACATTTAAAGGATAAATCAACCACATGGATGATTGCAATAGGAAAGTGAAGCATGATGGCGTTACAGACCGCCTGACATTGTGGTCCGCCATATCCTATTGTAAAGGAGGTTTTAGCTATATAGAAAACATATGTTACATTCAGTGTAAAAGTAGCCCGGACAAAGATATTGAGAAGGGGATTTCAACCAACAGTAGAAAACAGAAGAACATTGCAATCCTTTATGTTTCATATAGTCTGCAACCTGAGTATTTCTATAATTTAACATTTGGATATTTATAACCAAACTGAAAATTGCAAACTTTGTTCGACGGAATTCCTTTATTTTTTCTGTATAGTTACTTGAAAATCTCCTTTGAAAAGGTCATGCGCGTAGCCAGGAATTTGCCAAGGGAGGGACGAAAATGTAGGCAAACTATCAGAACCGTAGATACGGCATTGCTAACTATCTAAGCGTAGCGCCACCATGTGTTGGCGCGAAGCGTACAAGAAAATTTTGGCTGAAAATGCCTCCCAGATCGCCGGAAATGGCACTTCCCAGGCCCTGTAAGTTGCATCTTAGCATTTTCTCTTTTGAAATTACTAGCGATATCATAAAAACATTACAAAATTAAAAAAGAATATGCTAAGGGGGGGGGGGCGGCTGGCCCCTTCGCCCCCCCTGGCTACGCGCCTGGAAAAGGTCACTAAAGCAATATTACTTACCGGGAAAGGTATCCCTCACATAGCCTGCAACGCACATAGGAATTCCAGGTAGATCAATTGCTCCTTCAAAGACAGGACTTCCGGCTAGATCGTCGGCGTCATAGATGGTCAGTAGTTCTCGAGCTACCACAATCAAGTATCTGTCACGCAAAGAATACAACTAAGTTACAATGATTTTCTGGTGGCTGAATTTTATTGTTTCAGTAGCAAGATTGTTGGAAATGTTTATCACGTTCTGATATCATTTTGCATTGCGCAGATATGAGTTTTCAAATGTTTTTTTGTTATTGTTGCTGTTTTGGTTAATGTTGTTGGCAACACTAGCAGAATGCATGATGTCATAAGGGAACATCAGCTGAAAATATATATATTTTTCTTTGTTAGTTGTCAACCAATTATCAATCATATAAGTAAGGCCTCGAGGATGATTTGTCCTAGATGACATCACAGACACCCCCTCCCACCCCACCCCCCCCTTTACCGTGACCCAACTACCCAGGGGAGTTGAAGGATAAGTTAATCAAAGTAGATAACATTCTGTCATTGATATCTCGAGTTAGGAACAAATTAAATTGTAATTCGGTTTTCAACTAGCAGTGTGAAATATTGTGATAATATTATGATACGTGTTACGCTATCTGCCATCGGAATACCGCTTTAAAACCCAACATGGAAAAAATATTTGCAGTACCTTTTATCATTTGAGCGAGATATATCCAACGCAACCGGAAGTACATTCCCTATGTCCTGTTGGACAGTCACCCCGTTATCCGATAAGATACGAACAGATGTAGTTAAATCCGGGAATGTGCCTGTTACGTACGAATAAGCGAGCACGTTGCAGCCACAAGCCAGTGAGTCGATAACTAGAAGGAAAAAAAAAGAAAAGAAAAAAAAAAGAATAAGTTTTACTACCATTTTGTGTGTATGTGTGACACTGGCATGCGACCATCTTATTTGCAGATTCGAGTCGAACGTTTATATCGCATCCTCAGTGTCAAGGGCGTAAGAACCGGGGGCTGGGGGCGCCAGCCCCCCCCCCAGTGAAAAATATGGGGGGGGCGGATGTATTATTCCGACCCCCCGCTTCGCAAGTCAGAAAACCCCTTTTTCATTTCCAAATGAGAAAAAGTCTCATTTGGAGCACCAAATTGCATCTAAGGCCAGGTGAAAATGCAAAATTATTTACACAATGGAGTGGGTGTTGAAGTGTGCTATATTGCACCAAATTTTATCTGAGGCCACCTGGAAATGCAAAAAAAAAAATCAACGGGGAGGGGCACCCCCTCCCCTTAGACCCCTCCCTCAGGCCGGCCATCAGTCTTCAGTCCCCCACTCAAAAGTACCTTCCTACGCCACTGCTGAGTGTGGTTCGTAGAGTGTTCCTCACAACCATATAATCTGTGGACCATATATAACCTTATAATCCTATAACCCTATTGTCATAATTACCCTATAATATATGTCCCTATAACCATATGTATATAACCCTATATCTGTGGACCATATATCTGTTCAAGTCAAACCCGACCTTCGCATAGAACCACTGGATTAGATGTGTTTTTTATTTATCGCAATAAAGGTCTAATTACACTTTTAAAAGAAATTAGTTGTATGTTTACAATAGGGTACTGGCAAGCAGCCAGGCCGTATGCGCTAAGACGTTTTTATACAGCGGCGGTTTGTGAGAAACGGTGCCATGTTTTTTTAGCGACCTATTTCATCATGTATTGACTTGAGTTGTTCCTACTGTTATTTCAGTAATCGTTAATTTTACCCCCATTGCCATCAGAGGCTAATGAATATCGTGAAAAGGCAAATCTGTAACTCCGTAATTGAAGGGAAATCTACGACTACAAAAGATGTAATTTTCACGCCGTTAGTTCATTTTAAATAGTATAATTTTGTGCATTTGCGGTAACAATGAAAACAAAAAAAACTGCCACTTAATTGTAGCACAAACAACAACAGTTTTCACGCACTTTACACATGTATTCATATCAAATGCAATACTTCTAACAACCTAATATTATGTGCAAACGTATAAGCATCTAAATCACCTAGCAACTGCACTATGAATATGCAAATTGTGGTCGATGACAACACAGTCACAGTCTTGATACAGGGAGTGACACTGTGAAGTTTTAAATTTATAATTAAAAAGTGCATACCTATGGCAAGTACCTTCAGCTTATTTCTGTATATACTACACCATATATAGTTAGGCGCACATGTATTGAAATTAACAGGTACCATGTAACTATAGGGATGCACACTCCCGGTTGTGCTATAGATAATTAGTCTTGGTAAGAATATAGCGATATACTGAGACAAATTGGAGAAAAAGATGAAATTTCAAATGACCTATCAAAGTAATTTGACAGTTTCACTTTACATACTACATAGTAACTTTCTCTTAGAACTTCATTCTAACCATCGTCAGAAAATGTCTCCGTTGCAAAACTCCATCCCCATCATAATATGCTAGTGCCATTTATCGAAAAGGTTTAAGTCTCGTAAACACTGACATCTCTCAATAACCAGAAGAATCTAAGTAAGGCAGACAGCGTTTGACAGCAGATATCATTACATCATAGAATTATTTAAAAAAAAGAAGCCCTTTGCATTCTGTGTTGGAATTTTGATGGAAACATAAACTAACGGACGTCGCAGGACGGCTTTTACAGAATGCTGGTCTTTTATTATTATAGTCCAAGGGGAGGGGGGGGGGGCGGTTCATGCAGAAATGTTTCTATAACGATTACAGCTTTCAAGATAATCACTTTTGCAACATGAAAACTTGAAATGGTGTTTTAAGCCAAAATTGACGATGAGGTCGATTCCTCTTTAACGGTTTAATTGTTCCATAATTTAATTGTTTAATTAGGGAATCCATAGTTTTATTATTTCCTCACGTAAATATTTTCCTTTAGAGCACTACCCTCGGGTGACATTTTAACACTCTATTTGATGAGCCTCAGATTATTTTAAAGAATTCATTTTTTTTCCTTCTCAGTTCTTGTTATTCAGAATTGAGATTTGTATATAGCATATGACTGCCAACTAACTGTGCTGATAGTGGTGTATAATGACGGTTGACAAATCTTCCGCCAAACTTAAATTCCGTGACTTAAGTCGTCCGTTAATTAAAGTTAACTCGAATATTATCTCACCAGAAATGCTCACAGACATCAGTTAAGGACACTTCACGAATTGTGTAAGGCACAAAAAAAAAAAAACCCAAAAAACTGCCGGCTCGTCCCAAGTGGTCCAAATGTGATCCACTGAAAACCTTGTGTTTAGAAAATCATTACTCGAGATAGGAATACACTAGAGAGCTTCCCATAGCTTTATTTTGCACATAAGACAGCCTACATCAATAAACAACATTTTTCCGAGGGGGTCACATGGACTTTTTTTTTTGTCTTCATATTTGTTTACATTAAAAAACCGGTCGTTTTGACCTTTTTTTCAAAAACAAATTTGAGAACAGTGAAAAATGTCAAGTCAGCTGACCATATCTCATACAACTAGCTAATACATACAAGGAATCAAATCAGGAGCCTCACAGGCATATGTAGAGAGATGGCTCTATATTTGGAGAAAATATGTCAAAAATTACGTTTTTTTCGGTCTAAGTTAGGGCCAAAACACTGATCTTTTTCCGAAAGTATTTCTCCAGAATGCCTCACCCTACAGAGTAGATATTTAGCTCTCCAGAAGCGCCACACTGAAACGTAGGGCTACATAGAAACAATTTAGCAATAGCGCCTCCACTTTGTGAGTAATCCTTAGCAATTCAACTTGAGCATTTCTATGGAATAGAATTTCGGTCAACCACAGTTAAAACGTTCGTGTAGCGTGTAGTCAAGGCTACCACTCACGTAATTGAAACGGTAACTATTTAGCACAATTTATCATGGCTAAATACTAAAAAAGAGGCGTTAGACCTTCTTTTTATCGGCAATTTGACCATCCAGCCGTTGGAGGAAGAAGATTCTGACGATGAAATCCTGATATGGTAAGCCACACTGTCATGCACAGTTGCACACTGTATGTATTGTGTATACATGTACTGTCTTAGCGCAATAGGTATATACGACTTACCGTTACGCTTGACTACCATTGTATTACATAATACATGTAGGTCAAGTAGTTTGGAAGGGGGGGGGGGAGGAATCAGTCATATTCCTCACATTCAAACATCAAATTATATTTTACTTATAAAATAACATGTCTTGAACTCATCAATCTATCAAAAGTCCAGCAGATTTCATCAAAATAATTTCAAATGGGCCAAAACTAAAGTACAGTTTATGAATCCTAACCTCATTTGCATATTTACATGTCTAATTAGCTCAATTATAGAAAAAAAATTATAAAAATTTAAACCTCATTTCAATACCTATCTGTCAATACTTGGGTCCCTATTGACAAAAATGAACAGATTTTAAGTAATTACAATGTGTAAATATTTTCCCCCAAGGAACACTGATATGACGTGGCAACCTGGAGCGAAGGAGTTAAAACGGTTGACACTGATGAAACGCAATGAGAAGTTGGCCAGTACCGTTTTATACATGGCTCAGTGCACGGGGCGTAAAGCGTGACCAGACGTGTTAAGAAAACCAAAATCGTATACTTTGTAAACAAGGTCACAACGACCTACTTCTTGTAAGTGCATTTTACAAATTTTCGATGGAAATTTGAGCCAACCAGAGACATTGGCAACTCGTGCGTAGATTTCTCAAATGCATGTAAATACCATATGTATTGGGGCGTGTTTTACCGTCTATCTTTAAAGTTGCACTTTAACGTGCAGTCGTCAAAGAAGAAGGATACTGAGTTTTAAATGTGTTATACAAATATTGTTTGGGGTGCGGGTAAGGGGGGGGGGGTACCCATTCTTATATATACGACGGTATCGTACTTTGTATTTGTTTTCTGGACTAAGAAAACTAAGAAAACATGATATCCGCCCGAGCTTGCTCGATGTCCAATTGAGGAAGGTTACAGCTGATTTCAACCAGTTATTATGTTCACAATGTATGAAACTTTTCGTTACAGTGACTGGTAATGTCAGTTTGGCCACTCTTTTATTTTTGTTGTTGTTGTTGTTGTAATCTCTAGGAAGTCAATTATGATTACGCGTGTAAAACGCATTCCCCGAGACTGTTTAGAATTTGGTACAGGTTGTTTTATTTTTTTATTTTTTTTATTATTTTCATGAAGGAGGCGATGAGGCCCCGTCAGATCGTTCAAGCCAACTCTCAATATAAGCGATCTGGCAGCTTCTTCTCCCTCAAAAGGAAATGCATGCAATCGCCCTAATTAGTCCTTGAAATGGTTGCATGTGGTTGAAATGTGTATGGAGTGCACACCAACCCTCTGCCCCCCCCACACCCCAACGATTACCCGTCCAACTCCCGGTTCCGGCTTGCTGTTATTACAATATAAAGAATATATAATCTAGGTACATTAATAGAGTACCGAGTGATCACAAGTTAGCAGGTAGGGCAGCTTCATTGTAACTGTTTATCTGATACACACTGAGTGCATTTCAACCAACAAAACAACACACACCTTCGCATGTATTCTTTTAATAACATTGCTCTATATTTCCAAGCGATAGTGCGAGGAAAAACTCAGAGTTCCCAATTTTATATTCCCTTGTTAAATAAAATAAAATTATTTATTTATTTACAAATTATATAACAAACATGAAAAGTAACTATATGAATCAGTTAAATCAAACTTACAAGCGGGGGCAACGACGATTAGTGTTTCTGTACTATCATAAATGCTGTCACCAATGGTATAGTAAAACTCTGTCCCGTCATAGCATGATTTTCGTTCAGTTGCAGAGCCGATCGTATTCGGTATAGTGACACCGGGAAGGTTAAGCGCTTCCAGCTGTGAACCAATGTCGTAGAATATCTCTTGAGCTGCGGTATATGGTAGAGAAGAGAAAGATTAATTAAGGAGAAATTAAAGATTAAGTAAACTAGATCAATTAAGGGTTGCGTCTGAACGGACATTCCGGGCCGTTATACAGTGTATAATAACTGGTATTATGACCATCAATATGGCATTCACCAGGCGGAACTATAAGGCAATTTTAACCTTAGTTTGATCGCCCCTATTGTGTGTTTTATTGATTTCAGGTTTCCAGTGGATTTTCCGTCATGATATATATTTATACGCGAATGTTTATTAAAGGTACAAATCACATCCAACGTGTGCGACACTGCTTTCATCTTCTTTGACTTTATCCCCCCCCCCCGATAAAAAGGTGAAATAGTCGCTCCTCTTTCAAACTTTTGTTAGTTAAGAAAACTGGAAAGCCGGCGACATTGTCTGACTCAATCGATCCGCGCCGTCACATGGTAAAATCGAGCACCGTCACGGGGTAGAGCGATCGCCGTCACATAGTAAAATCGATCGCCGTCACGTGGTAAAGCGATCGCCGTCACGTGTTAAAATCGATCGCCGTCACGGGGTAGAGCGATCGCCGTCACATAGTCAAATCGATCGCCGTCACGTGGTAAGATTTTAAGCCGCGTCAGTCTCCGAGGGGGAAATGGAACATGCATACAACGTTTCCCGCAACTGTTCGTCAGTACGGTCTACAACGGGGCACGGGTACTGACAGTTATAAAAGGCCGTGGCTCTTGTTGCCTATGATACTATCGCAAAATGTTGGACGACGACCTTAATGAGTCGAGTCATCTTCCGTCCGATATTCATGTTTGATGTTCATGTGATGACTGAGCGCATGTGCATATTATGGCTAAAATCTCGCGAAGAAGAATTTCAGAAAAAAAAATGGCCTAAGTTTGCTAAAGTTGTTATGCTATTTTGGAAATGGGATTGTCAATCTTGGCTTAGGCTATATATGAGATGACATAAATAAGTCAAAAACCAAAAATTAGGCTATTTTCACGTTTAGTTTCTATGTCAAAATGGATAATCTCTAGAAGAATATAGTGATATAGTTGTGCATAAATATATGAATTAACGCCAAAAGAGAAGAAGAAATGCATGCCTCGCTTCATATATAGCCTACAATATTTTTTTTACATGAAAGCAAAAACACAGTTAATTTAATTGTTCACTCAAGCCCGAAAGGCAACGTCAGTTACAAATATTAATAATTCAAAGGATTTTTTTTCTTTTTTTGAAATTAAAAAAAAAAGTCTCATGACATATACATACAGACAAATACAAGATTAAACTTAAATTATTTAACACGAAGAAAACCGTTTCAGCCCCATCGGCAAAGTACAAATTACTGTGATACTCCTATTAATAGTAATAATAATATTTCAAAACCTAATAGATTAGATCACGGCTGCCAATAGCTCTCCCAAATATTTACTTTCATATTCTGCTTAAAAATATAAAAGTTAAGTTCAAAATAATATTTTAAATAATCTAGTAAGGAACGAACTGATGGTATTTTCTTCATCAGTTTTGAATGAAACATATACTTTACTAAAATTATAATTAAATTTAACTCGTACGTATTCTTCAATTCTATCTTAATTCCAGCGTTTTCAAACCGATAATGTAAATACTTTCAAATCATTCTAACAAAACTACAATCATAAAACATATGTTGGATTGTTTCCGTGTCAATGCCACAAAAAGCTCAAAGACTTATCTATATATGACATTTATAATATTAAGGTATTTATTAGTAGGGATGACCCTGTGAAGTATTCTATATTAAAACCACCTTAGCTGTACGTCGTTTGTGCAAAGAAATGGAACTGAGCAATATACAGACCAAGAATCCTCTAAAACACTCAGAGTCTCACACCCGGTTTGAAAAAGATTTATGATGAAAGTCTGTCGAGTTCAACATTTTATCACAAACAGACTTACAGCGCAAGCTACGGTCACAAAGTGTGATATTAACAAAACTATTTACTGGATTATCAAGCTTATGATCTTTATTAAAAAAAAACGTTCCACGAGGATCTTATTGCAGCAATTATACCGTAATATTCAAAAAAAGTTACACGCAAGAATTTTTTTTTAACAAAGAGGTCAAAATTATAGAAAGAAACTTTCTCATTAATCAAATCATTGATAAAAATAATTCCTCCATGAATCTTGTGGCGATAGCATACAGGCTTATTTATCAACCAAAATAGAGCTATTGTTACAAATTGGCTCACTAAGAATTAAATTATCATTGTTTAATGAATGGCTTAAAATGAAAGAAACAAAAGGCTGACTGGAATACATCTTTCCAGAAAGGATTAGTCACCTTTTTATGCATTAATTCAACATAGATATCCAACATTTGTAAAGAAATCATCAACTGAAAGATGACAACTTTCAGGATAAAAAAAATGCAAAGTTATAATTCCTATTCCTTAATAAACGTGTCACGCAAGTTGTTTTAAGAGCTAATACATGTGTCGAAATATCGACCATTCTAAGCCCACCATCTGAATAATTACGAACAATTTGTTTCCTACTCACGGTCAGGCTTGGTTTTCCAAATAAAATTAAAAAAAAAACAAAGAATCAATCTTTCTAATAAAACTTTCTTCTGGTGAGGGAAGCGTTAGCAGGTAATAATAATTAAACAAAGGAAGAATTAACGCTTTCAAGATTTTTTAATTCAAAGGAATTGCCCTTTCATGATTTCCTATAAAAACAAATACCTTCAAAGAGTGGAAGAATAATGTAGGCGCTATTTTTATTTTGTTTTCAAATACGATTTCTCACTCAAAACATATTCAAAATAAAAATAAATGAGAGACGTTAATCATAATTTCTGATCATCCAGTGACACGTATATTGAGACAAGAATGCATCTTCATAAGATGTCTTGTCGTCCATATAGAAACTGCATGTGTAGATATGTTTGTTTGTGTTTCACTCCAATTTGTTTTTTTCTTTTTTAATCCCGGCAGTTGGGTTTCTGACAGTCCGCCCAGCCTTCAATATCCAATGATAAGTGAAATAAAGCATAGCACTTACGTATATACAAGGCTCGCTAAGTATTAACTGTACATACTATACAACGCCATGAAACCAGTGGGGTCACTTCATTAAATCCCATATGGCGCACCAATGCTATATTCGTCAGAGGAGTACCTTTCAAAACCACGTAGTATAGATATATTTCTGCCAGACTGGTTCCATTTTAACAACTGAAAAATGATTATTAGTATTATGAATAATTATATAGGCCTGCAGACAATTGAAACAGATATTGATGTTAACATACCATTTGCTACAAACATGAAAGCAGCTACGAAGACCACGGCAAGCCTCAACGCGGCCATGGTAAATGTATTCCGGTTGGATGTGATGTACCGCTGCTATCAAATTTACAAGTTATACATATGCACTGGGTAAGAAGGGTTTGATATTCACTCCTGGAATCAGGTTACAAAATCACATTGCAACATTTATAAGCTTTCATATATTCCTCTATCTAGCCAATGAAAAACGCAAACCTAATCATGGGGAGGTCCTATATTATGTGAATCCTAAACCACACCTCCTCAAACTCAATCATTATATATATAAAGAAGGACTATGCGTAAGGTCTTACATATTAAGTAGGTGATATGTGAGACAAAAAACTTAGATTGGGACAAAACGGAAAACTTATGTGAAAAGTATTCATGGAAAAATTTACGATGCTATTCAAACGAAATGAGTAATATTTGCACTAGAAAATAGGGTTCGGATCGTTAAACCGCAGCCTGAGAATGAAATGTGACAAACAACTGAAGGTGTTAGAATGCGGCGCACACTTCAATGACTTTTTCCTTCTTGCTTTTAAGAAAAGTCACCCACGATAGAGAGCCTGGGCATATACTACAAGAAAACCAAACGTGTTAACTGATGGCGCCCTTAACCTTAGTCACATTACATCGAGACTATGTATGTGTGATGATGGCTGCTGAACAGTCCAAAACACTGCTAGTCTTTTGCTCTTTGAGTCACTCATGTGTGCTCGCGTGCTCATCACATGAACCAAATCATGCGTTTTTGTTTTGTTACTTATACTACTATGAGCACGTGCTCAATTGCTCATCTAAACTACTCCCTATTGCTCACGGTGTGCTCTTTTGCTCTTTGAGTCCCTCATGTTGTGCTCGGTATTACACAGTTCAATGCACTTTACCCTCCTTATGACATTACCAGTCTGTCATGACGAAATGAAGCTCCTATCTAATCTAGTGGCGACTTATAACGACTATGCGTGTTCTTAAAATGGGGCAAAAATAAATAAATTAATAAAAGCCAAAGATAAACATTTCAACGCATGCAAGTTTAGTATCTCTCTCCTAAATATATGAGCCTATACTTACCGTGAATAAAACCAGACCGTCAAAGTGGGGACAGATATCATCCTTAGTGAATTAGCACGTTATGAAAACGGGTTAAAAACAAATCAATAAAAAAGAGACACAGAGACACAGATTGAATATTTACCGGAGAAAAGCCTATTCTTTTCTGTATTATTTGATGGCCCTAAAAAGAGCCGTTGAATTCTATCAATCTCTTTCATCTTGAATGACCTTGGTTCCAATGTATGGTATCTTATGGATACATCTTACATTCCCTTCTGCAGTTTTTGTATCATGTCATGTGGCGTAGGATTGCCCGGGTGAGATCTTTGGTAGCTACATCTAAGTTATATGGGTACGGTTACAAAGTGGGTTTGCCAGGGTGAGAAATTTATATCGCACGTCCAAGCAATTATCTAAAATATATCCCATAATATGATACACGATCCTTTCTTACTCATTAGTATGGGCGATCTCAAATATCAAAAGGCATGCCCAGTGTATACCAGTATATAGGTACTCATATAAGTACTGTACTGGTGGGCGATCACTACAACAATCTAGGACTGTGCGATCTTTGGTGGCTACATCTCTGTTATAGGGAATTTAGATCCGTTACAAAGTAGGATTCCACGTGTGAGATCTTTGGAGGGTACATCTAAGTTACAGGGAATATCAGTCGATAACAAATGGGGATTGCACGGGTGTGATCATAGTGGCAACATCGTATTTGGGGGGGGAGGGGGGCGGGGGTACACCACAAGTTGGGATTGCACGGGTGCCATCATAGTGGGTACATCTAATATGGGAATCTGGGTACATCCAAAATTGGGATTGCACGGACGCGATCTGAGGCCCTGCCTACTACTCGTGTCAATCATACCTCTCAATATAATATTTCCCCTTGCAGTTATAGCGAAAGGCCAAATTTAACATGATTTAACCACTGACCTTTAACCTTTCGTTTGCTTTCGATTTTTTTTGGGGGGGGGGCTTTCTTGGGGGGAGGGGCTGTTTTCTTGGAAGGGGGGGGCTTTTTTTGTAGGTCAAACCTAGTATGTGCATAGCAAAGATATAACTTTTTCAAGTTGGTGGTATTTTGTGAATTCATCGCTCAATAACAAAGAGAATGATATCATCACGGCCATTCAATTGAATATCTGTTTATTTTTCTCGATAACATTTAACTTGTGAAGTTGTTCGTGCAGGGGGTAAATTTAATATTTTTGTTACAAAACAGAGAAACGTTACATATTTATAAACTTGTTAACACAGATTGATGTTGACTCTAAATCAATCAAGGTCCCGCCAAGGATAAATTCATCAAGAGGTATATAATGGTTAAAAGTATAGCTTTCGAAGAACGTTTACTGCTGTGACACCACAAACCATCTACTGGGATGCACTCAGTGCAGGGAAGAAGATCAGGGCTTAGCCAGCCGAAATAAATCTCATGCAATCCACCATATTTTGAATTAGGGACATTATGCAGCGAGGGGCTTGTCAACATACTATGGAACGCGAAAAGGGAAAACTTATTTCGTTGCTAAGTTTAACGTAAGTTTAGACAACGGCGTAAGTTTGAGCAACAACATGATAAAACAGCAGCAACAACTTTAATTTAGACAGCGAAATATGGTTGCCCTTTTCGCGTTCCATAGTCAACTAACATCGTGGGATATTTTTCCTTCAATAAAAGCGTCACATTGTCTGACAATGGAATAAACCTTGAAGTTAACTTTAAGTTACAATTCACGAGGTGACGAGGCCACGAGGTCAACACTCAAAATGGTGACAACAGATGCCGGTTTGTTTAGCGAGGCATCGTTCGTGAATAAGGGGGTGTGAAATGTAATAATTGTTATGTGTATAGCCGCTTAGGGAGTTATTTGCGATGAAATATGCAAGACCATGGATGTACCTCTTGTTGTTTTATATAGCTTCACACCTGCAAATTTAGGCTTGCTTATATTTACCCTGTATAAAGACCCATGTGTGTTGCCAAAGTAACCAGAGGTCTACCGCAATATATGCAAACTTTTAATCCGAAAAATTATAAACAATTAAAGAAAAAAAATCATATACCAGGCTGTAGAGAAATCGACTGATTATTATTAACTCAACTGAAAGCTTTCAGCTGAGCTTTAGCGATCGTGCGATACTGCCAAAATTCATTTCTGCCACTTTCTGCCACCGTGTTTGGTTGACTGCTTTTTTCTTATTTTTCAATTGATTTTGCTAAAATTTCGTCAGTGATTTCTGTGAGTTACGGTTTCATACATGCAATCAAATGTTTGTACATTTGAAGGTCATTTGAGGTCACGAGCGGTCATTTTCTGAAAACGAAAAGATGCTACTCCTATTATTAGAGCGTTTGCCCAAATCTGCCGAAACGCTGTGGATATAACGTTTGAATCGAGGTGAACCAAAGTTGTTCAGGAAAACTATTTTTGTCGTCATTTTGGGAAATAGTCACCGGATGTCGAAATATGTAACGGTGCAATTCGGTGAAATTCATCTCTGAAATGTAGAAACACTGGTTATTACTAGCACCGGCCATGCCATGATCATGTCTCCTATACGTGCGTTAGCCCCTATAAAACAGTGGCTGGCCATCGATGAAATCCGACGATTACGCAACGTATAAGCCTATCTGAACAATGTAAGGCATCAGCGTGGTGACGTCATGGTCAGGTATATAGTGCAGTGTGATATTGTCTTTGCTATCATAATCGTGTTTCTAGGGAGCTTGCTAAGATCGTACTTTGGTTAATATATACTTCACAACCCCACTACAGAAAACTATGTTTTAATCAGGTTAGCGTTTTAGGGAACTTATTGATTTCATTGGATCGGAGTTCAAGAGTCATCTCGGAAGTCAACAGGAATTAAACAGTGACAACCTTGTACCGTTACCTTAAATCTCAAGAATGGATACATGTAGGTTACCCGTTCTGAGTTGGGGCAAACCACTTCATGGTAGTTAAGGCCAAGCAGCGGCGGAGCTAGGGGTATTGGTCAGAGGGGGCGAGAATGGTCTGCAGGGGCGCTTACGACACTATCTAAGCGGAGCGCCACCACAGGTTGGCGCGGAGCGTACAGACTTTTTTTGAGTAAAGATACTCCCTAGATAGCAGGAATTGACCCTTTCCGGGTTTTGCTAATTTGCAGATAAACGAAGAATAAATAGGTGTCATCGCCATTTTGTCAGAAAATTACACCAACAAAATGTGACAAATGTCAATAGGTACATGAGAGCGCAATTAAAAAGTCAATAATCGCAAATAAGTAAAAGTAGTAAAAAGCTGAAAAGGGCGCCAGCAGTCCATTTGAGTCCGTCAGGTGGGGGGGGGGGGCATCCGCCCCCTGACTGTATGGGCGCTCCGCCACTGAGGCCAAGTTCACGTCACGTCAACTGAATCAAGGTTGTAAAAGTGGTGACCACCAAAGATAAGGAATTATAACATTGGCAAGTCTCCTATATCCATGAGGAGGTGTCATTTTGAAACTGTATAATTGAACGAATTTTTATGAGCTCAAAATTCATCAAAAGGGTGGGGGGGGGGTGGGATCAACAGTATCTGAAGAACTCATATAACTTGCATTACTTTTTCAAGATACCTGACAAGGATAACATTGACCCGTACCCTGTCCCAATCAAGCCATCCATCAAACATTAATACAGTGTTGCATCTTGGTTTAAAGATACTACAAAGACAGGCTCTGCAGTTAAAGTATTTGAGAACACAGCCTCTTGACTTTTTTTTATAGTCAAATTTATTTTAAAACATTAATCATTGTTTATCAATAAAATAACAAAACATACATTTATGTTTCTTTTTATCTTTTCTTTTTGTAAAACAAATGGTTACAACTTTATAACAGTATATGTCTGCTATAGAAGGCGCATAAGGCAAGGAAAAAACGAGATAGGAGCAAAGGAAATAACACCATTATCCCGCCTATATCTGATATTTTTTCGCAAAAACAGATGGATAAACTGCTCAGAAATGTTGTCAATCAAAAACAATTTCTAAAATAGATGCTTAGCTGAGCTTCTGCAGCGTATAGTAGCCGATTGCTCTGCAGATTTGCATTTTGATGGCGTCATGAAACTGTAAATACAACAGTCGCGAGATTTTCATGAAAGGTGGCGCAATACAACTACTCCCCGTGGTTCTGATACGCTACGTAAACAATGACAATTACTTTCCCCGAGAATGGTAGCATTCCTTCTGTTCACATATAAGACAAGTTGAGACAAAACTTAATCATTTTCCAAAATAAACCTTTGCGAGCGCAGCATAATAAATTCAAGCTTTCCAGCAGTAACGTGCTAAAGGTTTGGGGTGGGGGGTGATGAGCTATTGCGTGGTGAAGTGACAACTTTTTAATTTATTTCAGAAATAAAAGCATAACGCAGTCATCAGTTCAGGGTCGGAAAACCTCCCCAATTCCAGTTTTGTGTATTGACTAGTTTTGCCTACAATAAAAATCTATTCACTGAAACGATAAAGTAACTTGTATTTTGTGTTAACCGTACGGAAGGCTTCTATGGAAATTCAAATGATGAGTTGGTCATTGCAAATTATATATTGGTTATTACAAATTATGCATTGATTGTTACACATTTTGAATTGGTTTTTACAAATTATGAATTGGTTTTCACAAATTTAGAAATAAACTTTATCATAAATGAACAGAGTTATTGGCTATTCACACATAGGTAGGTCGATGACGTTTGCTACACATTCATTTCTTATTTACGGCTTGGTTTGCCTAGAAAAAGTGGTAATTCTGTGTAAATTGTGATATCTAAAAAGCACCAGGGGAGAGGGGTGCACTCTGTACAATCATGACACTTGGGTGATAAGCCCTCAAAGACAGTAATACAAATCCAGTATATACGCGTTCACAAGCCAATAGAATCATTTTGGTCGAGTAGTACGGACTCCGGGGATCGATTCCTACCTTCGCCTGATGAGTCCCAAAAGGACGAAACCGGTCTATATATCTATATATCTATATATCTATATAGATATATATCTATATAGATATATATCTATATATCTATATAGATATATATCTATATAGATATATAGCTATATAGATATATAGCTATATATCTATATATCTATATATCTATATATCTATATCTATATCTATATATCTATATATCTATATATCTATATATCTATATATCTATATATCTATATATCTATATATCTATATATCTATATATCTATATAGATATATAGATATATAGATATATAGATATATAGATATATAGATATATAGATATATAGATATATAGATATATAGATATATAGATACAGATATATATATATATATATATATATATATATATATATATATATATATATAGCATTTAATAAGCTATTTACATGGCAGAACACAGTATAAATATGAACATAATACATAACTATAGATTCTTAATTCAATTAACGTCTTTCTGGACTTGGAGAACCGGGGGGGGGGGGGGAGAGTTTCTGCTTATTTCTTGAGTTACCTTATAGTGCTAGGCGTATAGTGTCCAGGTTTGCTTTAGAAGTAGTTCGGCTGGATGTAGATAAAGTTCAGATAGAGCGACGCGAATCCATTAGAGTGAGTAGGTCGGAGTTCCGACAAAAGTATAGAGTTAAATATATACTGTGTTTAAAATGGGCACAGTAATCAATGCCAAGGAACCATCAGAGGTGTGTCAACCTCTGAACGGAACGAACGGAGAAAACGGAGAGGGCGCTCAATCGGGCGTCTGTGGCTTTTATCCCCGGAGTGTAAAGGAATGTTCCAGTAAGTTATAAATATTCATGAAGTCCGCAGAAACACTTTTTCGGCGAGTTCCAGTTATGTAGAATGCGTGAGCGCATCTGGGATCGTAACAATCGGAAGACTCGGAGACTTGAATGGTAACTTATATTACGAAATAGGGTAGATGAATAAGTGGGTTACATAACACTCTCCCTCCTGGGGAAAAGGTTTGGTCCATAGAACAAAGCTTTAATACAATGAAGATCCTTTTTTAAGGAATTACACATTGAAGAAGATAAATATTCGAATGCATTTTATGCTCTTGACAATACATCTGGAATGACATTTTCTTTTCCTTTAATGTGCTTAATACATAAATTATACTGTTGCAAAAATAAGCTCCATCGAATCAATCTTTGATTCTTGTTTCTCATCTTTTGCAAAAACGTTAAAGGATTATGATCGGTTAGCACGATAATTGGAAATGAAGTAGTGCCTAAGTAAACATCAAAATGTTGAAGTCCTAACAACAAAGATAACGTTTCCTTCTCAATGGTGGAATAATTCTTTTGATGTGAATTGAACTGTTTAGAAAAATAACACACTGGGTGATCGACACCGTGATCATCGACTTGTAAGAGAACAGCGCCTACACCAAAATCACTTGCGTCTGTTGCTAACGTAAACTGCTTAGAAAAATTTGGAGCTCTTAAAACAGGGGAACTCATTAAGATTGCCTTGATTTTATCAAAAGCATTTTGACAACTCTCTGTCCAAACAAACTTTGTGCTCTTACTCAATAAATTCGTGAGCGGAGCAGCAACATCGGAAAAATTCCGACAAAATCTCCTATAGTACCTAGCCATACCTAAAAATCGCATTAATTGCTTTTTCGTAGCTGGGACTGGATATTTGTCAATAGCCTCAACCTTGGCCTTGACGGGTTTTACCTCGCCTTGACCAACCACGTGACCTAGAAAAATAACATTTGCATGTGCAATCTCACTTTTGACAAGATTTACAGTAAGATTTGCCTCAGTTAACTTCTCAAAAAGTGATCTAATACGAGTTACATGCTCATACCACGAGTTGCTATACACAATAATGTCATCAATATAAACTTCACAATTTTCTAAACTGGCAGTTATATTGTTTAACAAACGTTGGAATGTCGCTGGAGCGTTCTTCATTCCGAACGGCATTACTTTATATTGAAATAACCCATCGGGTGTAACGAATGCCGACACTCTCTTAGCTCGATCAGTGAGTGGTATTTCCCAGTACCCTTTTAGCAAGTCAAACTTCGTTACGAACCTTGCATTACCAATTCTATCAATACAATCATCCACTCTAGGGATGGGGTATGAATCGGTCCGTGTAACGGTGTTTACTTTCCGATAATCGGTACAAAATCTAAAACTTCCGTCTGGTTTGGGAACCAAAATACATGGAGAAGACCACTCACTGTCGCTAGGTTCAATAATATCATGTTTCAACATATACTGAATTTCATCACGCAGATGCTTAGATTTTACAGGATTCATTCTATATGGGTGTTGCTTAATTGACTTCGAATCACCCACATCAACATCGTGATACACTAGATTAGTCCTGGTCGGACTGTCTGAAAATAGATGTGAAAAATCTCGCAACAATGAACCGATTTGCTCACTTTGAACAGTTGACAAATGGCATAACTTCTTATCAAGGTTTGACATTACATCAGAATTTTGCAATTTAATACACATTTCTGGAACATTTTGACCTTCGACCTCATCTTCACAATCTACTTCAGAAGTAACAATTGATGACGTAATCTTGAAACTATTATCCTTAGAGTTTCTCTCGTAATATTTCTTAAGCATGTTAATATGACACAATCTCTTGGATTTACGTCTGTCCGGAGTCAAAACAATGTAATCAGTGTCACTCACTTTTTTGTGAATAACATAAGGGCCAAAATATCGAGCATGCAATGGTGAATTAGGAACTGGCAAAAACACTAATACCTTGTTTCCAGGTGAAAATGATCTATCTACCGCACGTTTGTCATATCTAAGTTTCATGCTATTTTGAGCACTCTTTAGGTTTTCTCTGGCAATCTCACATGCTCTGTGAAGTCTGTACTTGAACTTACAGACATAATCAAGAATATTCAGGTCTTCTGTCTCGCACATCCACTTTTCTTTCAACATTTTTAGTGGACCACGAACTCTGTGACCAAACACAAGCTCGAACGGGCTAAACCCTAATGACTCTTGAATTGACTCTCGGGCAGCAAACATTAAGAAATGAACACCTTCATCCCAATCTTTTACATTTTCAAAACAATATGTCCTAATCATACTCTTCAATGTTTGGTGGAATCTTTCCAACGCACCTTGGCTTTGTGGATGATAAGCGCTAGATGTAACTTGTCTAATATTCAACTGATACATAGCTTGTTGGAAAACTCTTGACATAAAATTTGAACCCTGATCGGATTGAACAGACTTTGGTAAACCAACCAAAGTAAAGAATTTAATCAAAACCTTACACACGGTCTTAGCCTTAATATCCCTAACAGGAATAGCTTCGGGGAACCTTGTCGATGCGCACATTATAGTAAGCATATACTGGTTACCAGATTTAGTTTTCGGTAGAGGACCGACGCAATCTATGATCACTCTACTAAAAGGCTCTTCAAAAGCGGGAATTGGTTTAAGTGGTGCTGGTGGGATTGTTTGATTCGGTTTACCCACTAGTTGACATGTATGACATGTTCTACAGAAATAAGAAACATCTTTCTTAAGATTTGGCCAAAAGAAGTGATTCAAAATACGATGGTATGTTTTGTTAACGCCAAGATGACCAGAAAAAGGCGTCTCATGTGCCAAACTTAATACATCAGACCTATAGACTTTAGGAACGACCACTTGGTGATAAACTCGCCACTCATCAAATGCGGATACATCTGGTGGTCTCCACTTTCTCATTAATATACCCTTTTTAAGGTAAAAACAAACCGGGACGTTTTCTGCTTCGTCCTCGGTGATTGCCTTGTCGCACAGCAAGGTTAGTTCAGGATCTTTTTCCTGCTCTAACAGGAGTTGTTCTCTTGACAGGGAATCAGAAGAGAACACCTCAAAAGGAACAGAGTTTGACTGTTCTGGGTTCACACCGTTTGGTAACGAACTTAGGGGACCCAAAGGAGGGTCGGGATCATTATAAAGGCGACCCAAAAAGGTATCAGCCAAATTAAATTCCGCTTGGGAATTATGGAAAGCCTCTTTTGGAGGACATTTCTTAGGAGACTCCCTATGTTTGGAGTTAGTCTCGTTTGAAAAGGAAGAATGATCCGAATTTGAAACTTCTTGAAGTTTTTGAGACATAGCGCGAGTCACAGCACATGCAGGGAAGAGATTAGGAATTTCTTTCTGTAACTGCTCTGTGTTATCACAAGTGCTCGGCTTGTCAGTGACAATTGGATTGACTATTACTCTGCCACCTGCCAAATCATTGCCTAAGAGAAACTGCACCCCTTTTGCAGGAAGATATGGTCTAACACCCACCATAACCATACCCGATACAATGTTTGATTGAAGATGGATGTTATGAACTGGCACAGGAATAGAAATACACCCCACCCCCTGAAGCAATACATCTCCGCCAGCTGATGTTTGTTCAGACAGTGGCAATATGCCTTCCAATAGCAGAGATTGATCAGCACCCGTGTCCCGTAATACCCTAATTTTCACTGGCGGGAGATCCTCGTTAAGAGATACAAAACCATCAGAGACAAATGGTAAAAATTAGTCTTGGATCTCATTAGTACGCCTAGTAATTTTGCCAGTTCTCACAGGTGTTACAAGCTTATGGGGTGATCTATCTACAATTGCTAATGCATTTGGTGACATTTCCCTCTCCCGTTCTCTCTTTCTAGCCAATTTGAAACAATTTGCCATTAGGTGACCTTTACTACGACAATAACCACAAACAGGTACACCAGGGTCAACCCTGTTAGAGCTGACATAGTCGTCTTTACTGCGACTTGGGTATGATTGCCGTTTGTTAACAGAATCATACGACTTGGAAGGATTACTAGCCCTAACATAATTAAGATGCGACTTATTTGTTACATTTCTAAAAGATTGGTGAGTGAGGGTATAATCGTCTGCCATTACAGCAGCTTTAGATAAAGAATCAACTTGGCGTTCATCAAGGTGAACTCTAATTTCGTTACTTAGACAGTTTTTGAACTCTTCAACCAGCATAAGTTGTCTCAGTTCCTCGAATTCCTGAACCTCTTTAGAAGAACACCAGTGATTGAAATGAGTTTCTTTCACCCGAGCAAATTCAACATAAGTTTGATTTGGTTGTTTCTTGAAATTTCGAAACTTTTGCCTATACGCTTCAGGTACAAGTTCATAAGCATTAAGAACCGCTGTTTTTACAATATCATAATCAAGGCTATCTGCCAGAGATAATGCAGAATAAATTTCTTGTGCCTTGCCAACAAAAGAACTTTGAATCAACAATACCCATTTATCTTTTGGCCATAACAACGAATGCGCCAATTTCTCAAAATGACAAAAGAAATTGTCTACATCAACTTCTTTAAACTTAGGAATTAGAGACAAATATTTACTGATGTGTAAACCAGAAACCAGGGAAATGGGTGAGCCAGGGTCTGCAGCCGATGATTTTAAATCTAATTCCTTCAATCTGATTTCTTTCTCCATTTCAATTTCCATCAATTTAATCTCTTTTTGGGCTTGTAGCTCTAATTTTCTCAACTCTAACGTGCTTGCACCCTCATTGAAGCTCACATAGGACAAATCCCCAAGTTCCGATTCCTCTAATTCATTTTCATCAACCAAATGTTCTGCTACTAACTTCTTAATTTCATCCTTTCTCATGTTCGTTTTGAAGTCAACTTGATAATGTTTCGCAATCTGAATAATGTCAGATTTCTTAAGGGAATTTAGCTCATCAATAGATGGCTTATCGATAAACTTTTTCAAATCGAAAGACATAATGAATGTCTGAATTAAGGAAGTTCGTCTAATTCGACTTCCCGGATAGGCCCCCAATTATGTTACGTGACCGTTCTCAGACTTAATGTGGAGAACAGATCACGTGACATAAAAAGGAGAACACGAGGATGAAAGTAAGTTTAAAGCATTTAATAAGCTATTTACATGGCAGAACACAGTATAAATATGAACATAATACATAACTATAGATTCTTAATTCAATTAACGTCTTTCTGGAATTGGAGAACCGGGGGGGGGGGGGAGAGTTTCTGCTTATTTCTTGAGTTACCTTATAGTGCTAGGCGGATAGTGTCCAGGTTTGCTTTAGAAGTAGTTCGGCTGGATGTAGATAAAGTTCAGATAGAGCGACGCGAATCCATTAGAGTGAGTAGGTCGGAGTTCCGACAAAAGTATAGAGTTAAATATATACTGTGTTTAAAATGGGCACAGTAATCAATGCCAAGGAACCATCAGAGGTGTGTCAACCTCTGAACGGAACGAACGGAGAAAACGGAGAGGGCGCTCAATCGGGCGTCTGTGGCTTTTATCCCCGGAGTGTAAAGGAATGTTCCAGTAAGTTATGAATATTCATGAAGTCCGCAGAAACACTTTGTTGGCGAGTTCCAGTTATGTAGAATGCGTGAGCGCATCTGGGATCGTAACAATCGGAAGACTCGGAGACTTGAATGGTAACTTATATTACGAAATAGGGTAGATGAATAAGTGGGTTACATAACAATATATATATATATATATATATATATATATATATATATATATATATATATATATATATATATATATATATATATATATATAGTATATATATATATATATATATATATATATATATTTATATATATATATATATATATGTATATATATATATAAATATATATAGTTATATATATATATAGTTATATATATAGTTATATATATAGTTATATATATATAGTTATATATATAGTTATATATAAATATATATATTATATATTTACATGTGTGTGTGTAGGTGGGTGTGTATGTGTATGATTGAAACCAATGCAATTTCACCACATGCATGTTCGTCACACTAATACTATGAGGATGCAGTGTTGAAGTCAGATGCAGACAAATTTCATTTCAGCCAGCCATCAGGGGATACCTTTAGTAATGCATAACTTAAACGTGGAAAAAATGTTGTTGTTAGTTAAGTCAAATGTTTTTTATTTGTGAGGGCAAAGGGGCAAGTTATCAATATCGTTCACATAATGAAGGCAAGTGGAAAAGAAAATAAACGAATGAGAATTAATTCATTGCTGCTCGTATGATTATTGTCAATATAAGAATAAAACCAGCCACCAAAATATAAATGCTTGTTTTCAAATACTTAAATGTATATGCATTGTTATGCTTTGTCGTCAATTGCATGCCTTAAAGGAGGCATAGAGTTGCGAAATAAAGCTATTCTTCCAAAATCTGCCAGGTCTTTGTAAAGAATTGCTATCCGTTATGTTAATACGCAATTATTACGTCATAAGTAATAATTACGTAAAACTGTAAATAGACAAGACGTTGTAAATGCAAAACATATTATTCCTATAAGCAAGAAACAAAGAACGATAAAGAAATAAAAACAATAAAAAACCAAGAAACCGAATTGAATTTATTGAATTAAATGAAGAAAATCGTTTGATCAGATTTGCATAACAAAAAATCCGATACAATTTGGACCATCATCAATTAGTCACCAATCAAATAGAATACAAAATAATAAAATCAAAATCTGACGATTTGGTTGAACCGCCAGTCATAGTCGTTGTCTTTCCTCTTTTCCTGTTTCGTACGTCTTTTAAACCGTCCTCGCTCTGATACAGAGAGAGAGAGAGGTGAGGTGGAGGGTGGGGGTGGGGGGGGGAGAGGACGAGAGAGAGAGAGAAAAAAAGTTGGTGAAAGAGTACATAACAAGAATATTGAGTAAAACGGCAAATTCAACCTTGTCATAAAGGTATCGACTTGTGGAACGTATAGCCCAACAATATAGTCTAACGATTTCAATTATATATTCATTGTATATTAACTAATATCCCATTCGTGAGATATTATTATCAAAGTGTTTAAATTAACAAAGCATACTGTCATCTTTAATAAATATGGTAAAAATCTTAGCGATGAACAACTTACCCCAAAAAACAGATAATAATCTTATTATCCAGAGATGGCAAAGCCTAGATTTTAAATCATCGTGTTTTGGCAGCTTTGTAAATCTTTGATGTCAAAATGCTTTATTGAACCTCAAGCATTTGGCTTTCTAGAATATTGGCAATAAAATCTAATCCATCATTAGGCCATATGAAGAGCTTCAATACTTTCGAAAATGCCGCACGTGTGGCTCGATGATGTCATATTTAGACTTGCTCAAGTATGCAAGCCGTGTGTCTAAAGGAACATGAAACCTGTGTTTCCTCCCACGTGGAATTAACATTATTAGCTGTTTAGGTAAGTTCTTTATGACACATATATAGACCTTCTGTCTCCTAATCTGTTTCTACCAATCGAATAATACAAGATTGATATAGACGTAGTCCTGCTGCATCACTGATCCGTAGTCTGTCACCAGCGATGTGACGTCATTGACGTACATATCCTAAACACGATCTAGATAGGATTTATGACCAGTGACGTAGCAGTGATGCAGGGGATCATAGTAACCATGCATACACTGTCGAAGTGGACATCGCACTTGATCTGTCGAAAACAACCATGTATGCGAAACAAAATGTAGAAGTCTTACCCTGAAGATGGCGACTACAGCCCCGTGCGGGGATTGCAAGGAGCAGTACACGTTCTGTGGCAATTAGAACCCCAAAATCCTGCGTCACAAGCTGAAAGGAAAACGATATGAAACAAGGTTGAAAACTCTGTTATCTGTAGTGTTTCTATTTACAGTTCTGTAGAGTAACACTGTTTCACAATGTACAACATATCCTTGTTTGATGTAAAAAGAAATAAATACCAATAATAAATACCCAAAAAAGCAAACAGTATCGGTATTAGACTGCACTTATTTTGTTATTTGAGATGGTAGTGTTTTTCGTATATCCCACCCTTCTTTTCATAATAGGTGTATTGTGATACTTATAACGACCGAGAATTTTGGGTACAAGTTGGTTCAGACGCATATACCATTTAAGCGAATCGTTATGTTGTACAAAAAAAAAATTATGACAGATATCATGTCGATCGAATTTGTCTGAGTACCTAGCATTATTATACAACGATGTCTTTCATGATTTGGTTTCAACCTCTTGCAATGTATTATCATTAATATACATCAGAAAAAAAATCATATTATAGTGAAGGAGGAGTCGTATGAAGGCGATATTTGAGGGAGTGTTGCGGTAAAGTGGTTGACGCAGTCGATTTGTGATCTAAGGCTTGCAGGTTCGAGTCCTGGCCAGATCATTACGTTGTGTCCTTGGGCGACGCACTTTATCTCCATTGCCTCTCTTCACCCAGGTGTAAAGCCGGGGACCTGTGAGATCAACTGTCAGGGCGCTGTTTAGCTGCTGCCATGGGGAAGGACTGTTTCTATGTTTGACAGGTTATCGTTGACAAGGGAATTATTGTAATGCGCCTTGAATTTTCTATAAATTTAAAATATTATGTTACCGTCTAAGAAAGGAAGAAAAAGCCCCAACGATATAGTACTGGTATACGTTTCGGGGGGGGGGGGGTAACACATTGGGGGAGGGGTGACACATTGGGGGTGCGGGCATGACATATTTGTATGCACCGCTCCAGTCTCTGCTTTATAAGATGTTAAGACTTACGGGTAATGCAATCAGGAGCTTGTAATCCTGGATAACATTTACACCCGACCTTGCCGGGGTTACAGATCAAAATGTTACTGCAATCACTCCCTGGAAATACCTCACTGCACAAGTATGAACAACCTTTTCCGATTCGGCCTTCAGGGCAAGCTAAATAGAAGGAAGAAAATAGGAAAGGGATATTGAATGTCATGAATAACACAACGATGAACACGGTTTTATAACATAGACAGAAAACAATAAGCAAAGAAGCAAACAAATTCGTCAGTCAATCAATCGATCCATCAGTCAATCAATCAATCAAATCATACATCCATACATCAATCAAGTGCTTTCAAATAACTGCAGTAAATCAATCAAACCATCTGTCAATCAATTAAATCCTTCAACCAATCAAGCAACATATCGATCATTCAATCAATCATAAATAAAGTGTAGTATATTAATCGCAGTCAATCATTCAAGCCACCCATCTGTCAATCAATCCAGAAATTCATCCATCCATCCATCCATCAATTAAATAGTCAAATCAATCAAACACTTTCATTCACACTGCAGTCAATCCATCAAGACATCCATCTGTCCAGTGATAACGCAAAGAATCAAGTGCAATATCATTCAATTCATCGATCATTCAATGAATCCATCCATCAATCAATCAATCGAGCCGTGAATTAATCCAACCATCCACACATCCATCCAACTATTAATCCATAAATTCATCCTGCTATCCATCAAACAATCCATCAATTATTCAATCATTCTATCAATCAATCAGTTCCCAATCAATACAGTCTAAGATTAAAATAAGATGAAAATAGTCAGACTAGTTTCCTTTTAATACAGCAATATAATTGTCAACTGACGGTTTATTGCTAAAAATAACTTCTTACGTTTTTTGTAATAATGTCTGACAACCTACATCGATTGTTCCTTCAAATACCAATAAATAAGATTGTAATTAATCAACCTTATCAGTCACTTGTTCATGTTTCAAGGAATTAACTTATACTTTTATGAAGAACCTTAAAACAATTAGCAACAAGGAACTCTGTTATTTATATATCACATATATAGAAAAGCAACGTTTAACTGATGGACTTATTTCCAATTAGGTTTCAGCAAAGTTCATTATGAACCGGTTACTTTTGGTTTCTGCACAAACCTAAACTATAAAAGGTTATTATTCTTTGGGAACAAGTGGTTGGCTAAAAGATACTCGAAGGATAAAAATAGCGCACAGCATTCTAATGTTTGGTTATTACAACAGTGTACGCTTTATCAAATTTGAATACGCGGCTCTTACCATCCTCGCATGTATCTCCAGTAAATCCTGGGTAGCAATTACAAAGTCCGTTGACGTCATCACAAACACCATTTACACACGTTGGACAAGGGAAACTGCCGCCATCACAAAAAAAACCATCGTCACAATCTGTATGGATGTAAATGAGAGAGGCGTTTTGTGGTATTGGTTTACATTGAAACTCTAACAACGACAAGAAATCTGGACATAGGCGTAAGAGCCTCACTTGATTGGGGGGGGGGGGGGGGGGCTGTAACAACTTGCCCGAAAAATATAACCAAAATTTTTTCACATGTTAATGTGCATATCATATAGGCATTCTTCGGTTATTACATCACATGCCAATAACGTACAGTCATTTTCCGTGTTATTACTCTTCCATATTGGTTATAATTATTGGGGAAGTCGTTACAACAATAATGAGAATGATAATAATATAAGTTTAACCATTGAAAAATACATTGCAAATTCTTCTTCTTTCAGTAGGTGCCAGTGGCGGAGCTAGGGGTATTGGTCAGGGGGGAGAGATTGGTCTGTAGGGGCGCTTTCGACACTATCTAAGCGGAGCGCCACCACTGGTTGGCGCGGAGCGTACAGACATTTTTTGAGTAAAGATACTTCCTAGATCTCCGGAAATGACCCTTTCCAGGCCTTGCTAATTTGCAGATAAACGAAGAATAAATAGGTTTCATCGCCATTTGTCAGAAAATTGCACCAACAAAATGTGACAAATGTCAATAGGTATTTCAGAGCACAATAAAAAAGTCAATAATCGCGAATAAATAAAAAGTGGTGAAAAGCTGAAAAGGGCGCCAGCAGTCCATTTGAGTCCGTCAGGGGTGCATCCGCCCCTCTGACTGTATGGACGCTCCGCCACTGGTAGGTGCCCGACAAATTCTCAGCAATGATAATGCCCAAATTTTCACCCCAAAAAATGAGAAAACACACTGCAAATTATTATCCTTTCAGTAGGTGCCCGAAAATATTCTCAGCATATTGCCCGAATTTTCACCAAAAATTTGAAAAACACATTGCAAATTATTATTCTTTAAGTAGTTGCCCGAAAAATTCTCAGCATATTGCCGAAATTTCACCAAAAAAAAAATGAGAAAACACACTGCAAATAATTATTCTTCCAGTTGGTGCCCGAAAAATTCTAAGCATTTTGCCCGAATTTTCACCCAAAAATATGGTTGGGGGGGGGGGGGGGCTGCAGCCCCCCAGCCCCCCGCCTCCTACGCCTTATAGATCTAGAGCACATAATATGTGTGGACCTGATCAATCATTACAGCCATGCTTTATCTAGATGGGTGGATCTTGGCTGTGTTCTCACGGAAGCTTAAAAAGTCGTAGGCTTTAACTGTATGAAAAACGGCTGTGCTTATATGACGTATCCACCTTGGTGACAAATATCCAGCCATTGTTTATCCTCGGCAACAACTGTTCAAACTGGGCGAAAGGGTGGTGGGAAAGGGTGGCAGGGAGGGGATGGGGTTAGTGTTGGGAAGGAGTCAATAGGAATATCAGAAACCATAACATACCGACATTTTGTAGGAACTTACTTCTAACAAAGAGATAAAAGAGTGGATGCCATGTCCGCTTCTCTCTCCCTGGACGATAAACTTCATAGATACTATCGGATAGTCCGCTACCAGACAATGTACAGACTAGGCTCCCATCGCATGATGGGACTGGCACAGGAGCGTTTGAATTACCCATTGCGTCGAAGGTTGTGCAACGCCATCTGAGAGATGGTTCAAATCTATCCAGTCTGTTTTTGACAAACTCAGCTCCGAGGGATACGCTTTGGTCTCGACTAATGGTATATGTATAAAGTGTGTTGACGAATCCTTCAGGAAGAAAACAAACAAAAATAACAACGGATACTGAGAGCAAATTTATGAATTTTGCTTATTGACAATTTATCACAAACCTTTAATGCCATGTATTATATATATATATATATATATATATATATATATATAATACATGGCATTAAAGGTTTGTCACTATTTTGAATTTCATACATTTTTTCTTCATAAATAAAAGTTTGGTCCACTTCTGACTCGTGGGTGTGGATGGGTGGGTGAAGGAAGGAGGGGGTGGGGTTAGAACGTGGTCAGTAACATCCTAAATATCGCTTGAAGTACACTTTTTACGGGTGCATTTTTGCTTCCAAATGTTCGCCCCCTCTCCCCACTTTTATACCCCAAATGTGAGCATGCCTGACGAAAAGGAGTGCGGGAAGGGTTAGAACCGAGTGTTTAGATTAGCAACCGTCCTTCCCCTCCCCCTCCCCATTGTAGTCGTGGTTTATAATAATATCGTCAAAGTCCAGAAAGTATCGAGACAAACATGTCCTATTTCTGTAGGGATAAAGGTGGATAACAGCTAACGCAGACATCTACGAAAATATGACTATTTCATTGACTGAAAAATCATTGGATAAAAATGTAACGTCACAGCAATGGCTGACGACTTGCGTAAATGGCATCATTGATCCAACTATGTTTCAATTCTCTCCTTCTCTTTGTTTGTTTGTTTGCTTGTTTGTTTTGTTTGTCGGAGCAGATCATAACATAGCTCCATATATATATATATATATATATATATATATATATATATATATATATATATATATATATATATATATATATATATATATATGTTGATACTAGATGAGACTAGTGGAACACTATAGTAGTTGTTACTCGGAGTTTCACGCGTTATAGCGATCTTCAGACCATGTATATATATATATATATATATATATATATATATATATATATATATATATACATGGTCATTTCCATGATAAGGTCAACATCATACCAACAAAATTGTAATCATTGTACATTAAAATTGTATAAGTTTCCAATAAGTAGAATACTTGTAGTTACTAAAAATATTTGTTTCACCCCCAAAAATCATTTGTTTGATTATGGGGTCGGTAATAACAAATGGTTGCTGTAGTAACTAAATTATGAAAAATACAGTGAAATTTCGTTTTCTGCAGCAGATTTGTACATAGAAATTATATGTATCATCAGTTTTTTGGCCTAATTAGATTTGCTATAACATAGTGCTCACTTATTAGCTTCAATTTTTTTTCGACATCAAGGCATTAGACAACAGTGGTGAATTGAAACGATTTTCTGTCACGCGAGTCACAAAATTTTCTGTTTTTGTTTTTTTCTTCTCCTTGCCTGCACAATAGTTTTACTCCAAATAATGAATATCAAGTCTTCACATAGATACCAAATGGATTACTGAATTTTCCTTTTCAGAAGATATTTTAAATTTTGCGGAAAATCACCCTTTACGAATGTCACGCGAGTCACGTCACGCGAGTCACGTCAATTCAAGATAGTGTTTCTACCTATATTACTGTGTGAATATTACAGGGATGTTATAGTTTGATGAATGAATCACTGTATAGAGATTTTAAATTTGTTTTCGACATCAAGGCATTAGACAACAGTGGTGAATTGAAAACACCCTAGATTTACTGTCACGCGAGTCACTAAATTTACTGTTTTTATTTTTTTTTCTCCTTGCCTGCACAAAAGTTTTACTCCAAATAATGAATATCAAGTCTTCACATAGATACCAAATGGATTACTGAATTTTCCTTTTCAGAAGATATTTCAAATTTTGCGGAAAATCACCCTTTACGAATGTCACGCGAGTCACGTCACGCGAGTCCCGTCAATTCAAGATAGTGCTTCTACCTATATTACTGTGTGAATATTACAGGGATGTTATAGTGTGATGAATGAATCACTGATTAAAGATATCATATATGCATTCCTCTTTAATTTGGCAACTTGAAAAACATTTGCACACATAAATAACTAATTATAATATTTCCTTTGAAATATCAGAATTTAAATTCATGAATATTTATTCGCAATATAATGCCTATTTTATCACCACATTTGGAAAGTTAGTATGTGTCATTGATTTTTTAGTAATATACAAAAACATAATCTTTATTAGTATCTGGCAATGCCATGTGCTATGACTTGACAACCTTAATAAGGTAACTGCACAATCATTCCCAAAATCAAAATGAGAATGGTACTTTGAATCACAATGAAAATTTTTTGAATACAGCTATAACACTTTGGTTTATTCAAATATGACAAATGAGAGTGGTAATTAGAATCACAATTTGATAGATGTTTCTTCTATAATTTTCAAATGAGTGACTTTAATAGACTAAATATTGTTATAAATATTAATTGACAAGATATATTGCCTGAACAACTGTACTACCCGTACAGTATATTACCTACTGTCTGCAGTCATGAGGGTAACCCAGGGACATTAATATCATCTGAACATTCCCAAGGAGTGTACCTTTTGAACACTTTCTAGACCAATGAATGTTATATTTCACTATGCAAGATTTATACCTTCGATTCACTACTGCATTTTGGTCTAGAACTATCCGAAAAGTGAACTCGTCACGCGAGTCACGTTTTCTTGTCACGCGAGTCACAATACATCTTCAACGTTATTTTCTTTCGTTACAACATTTTCTCAAAGTTGCATAGCAATTGAGGTAGAGGTGTTTTACAACTTCGGTATGATTATAAAAAGTTATTGGAAACATTTTTATAAGACATAACATTTGTGTGTGCATTCTGATTTTTGCTAATAGTAACTGTCACGCGAGTCACGTTTAGTTTTTGGCCAATTTCACCCCCAATACTTGAGGTATAAATATTTTTTTCTCTACTGTTGTAAGCATTAAGGCGTACATTCACCGACTACATGAATGCCTTTCTCCCATGTAATTTCTTTATTTGTTTAATGATATCAAATAGAGAGGAATTTTAGTAAAAATGTCACGCGAGTCACCACGGAATTGACCATATATATATATATATTTATATATAGTACATTCCTTTATTTTTGCAGGAACAACATAGCAACTTGAACGTAAATACTCATAACACATACCACTGTTTTCGGTTGCAATGCATGGTATCCACTCTTCCAGTAGATTCTCATCAGTGGGATTAAAATGAGCTTGAAAAACACCGAAGCGTCTCCCTCTTGATTGCGGTGGCACCGCCGCAGAGAAACCTTCATAATAAGGAGACGAGACAGCATTGCTCTTTACAGTATGTATGGGGAGTTTAAGCCATCGTCCTGTACGCGCCGCTCTTCCAACATCGATGGTTCCTGCTACTGTTGTAACACCCACCACATCTACACTACCTCCACTTCGTCGCAGTGCAAGAGGGTTTTTAACCAAGCAGCAGGCATCGATACGTGGTATTGGGTCTGTTTTGTTCAAAGACGAAGGATAAAAATAAAGAAGATGGAAAATCAATATTGGGAAATAATAAGATCCTTCCGATCATTCCGATCCTTTTATGCATATTGGTTTGAATGTAAAATACAAATAAGCGAATATTTATATATATATATATATATATATATATATATATATATATATATATATATATATATATATATATATATATATATATATAGTGAGTTAGTGATTGGAAGTAAAACAGCCAATGTTTGGTTTTTGCAGAGCTTTCGAGCAAAACAAGCTCTTCCTCAGTGCATGATCACCGAAAGTGACAAGGATTGGCAAGAATTGAAACTATATTTGATGACAATCAACAGCACGGTTTGTAACTTTTTGTAAACATGTTACTGAGTTCCTATAGCCAATATTATCCTGATTTATTTTGTGTTGAATCGGTGTAAGTTTCCTAATTAGCGTTAGACTAAGTAGGCCAGCCACTTTAATTAATATGCTTCAGTTTCATGGAAGGGTCATTGCAAGAAATTCAAAGTAGTAGTGTTTAAGTAGTAGTGTTAGTAGTAGTAGTACTTTGTAATGGTCTTGGTTAATAATAAGGATGTCAACGTTGTGCCTAAAGGTCATCCTTGAACAATAGCTAGGACTGTATACTTACCCCGACATTCGCCTTCAGGGTCGGGATCAGCACAGTTCGGTGTTGCTGAGTTCGCGCATTGACATGTACCACCGCCCGCATCGTCGAAACAGAAGCCACAGAAAGGGGCAATTGTACTGCATCCGCATGCCACGGGAGCTAATAGTTACAGAAATATTTACATCGCCATGGAGGAGACAAAAATATGAAAAGATTTTATTAACATGATGTAGATTTTGTAGAGTCCTAGAAATTCATCTTTGCCATATTTTAATAGCATTTGACGCGTTACACGGTAGCGGTATTTTGAAGGTATACACACATGCGACTTTTAAATGTCCCATCGTTGCTGTGAGTGGAACGCACGATATCATATCTTGTTTCCCTTCTGTGAACCTCTATGAACCCAAAAGTCATCTATCCAATAAACGATATTTGGACATGTGCTACGACAAAAGATGATATACTACCAAAACGTACGCCACCTTCTAAGGAATCGTATCAATTCCCTTGTAAATTGCAGCTCGGTTACACGTAAATGCATATCATCGGCGTTACTGAGCCTGGAATTAGAACATTAACATCGAGAAGTCAGTCCGTCGTTAGTCAGATTCATCTGAACAACGATACTGTGCAAGGTATGAATTTTAGATTCCATTGCTTAAAGTCTCAGTACTTGTTTACTAAATTGAACCTTCGACCTTTTCCAGCTTACTGCACTAAATTCTCATTGAAAATGACAACGTTTTATGCAATTTTCATATCAATATTCATTATTTTTATTGAGTTATCTGTCGTTAAACAGTTTGAACTGAATAAAATTCGCCAATTTTTTACGAGTCCTTTGATTTTGCAAACTTCAATCACAATTTGCAAGCCCCGCCCAACATATCATTAGCCAATCATTTATTTTGTTTGTAACGACCGTGAGGCATAGGACTACTTCACTTTCGTGGCTAGCCTGTCATAGGTCCGTTCTCTTGAATACGGCTTCTTATGCACGATAAGAAAATCTACCCGGTAGAACAGATCTATGTAGAAATTTTCGGCCATCTGACTTGATTTGATTTAATTTATTTCTAACATCACTTACTTGTAATTAGGCTTTGGACCTATTCCTGTGACGATTTGATGGAACTAACGTAATCGTACACATTAAGAGTACGTTGTCAGCACGACTACAGGTACGCATACTTCGCAAACGTAACCGGTACTTGAAATTAATACTTGGAATTTCGAAATGACAAAACAAATGGACCCATGGCTTTATCTTAACGCGTTCACTCGTTGGTAGCGTAAGTTCAATTTGTTGCCAGTTTATGATTTACCAAGGATTTTTCATAATGATCGTGCCTACCACAGTAGTTCGCTACCATTCTTGGCATTGCTAGCCACAAGGATATCTCTTTCCTGTTCTATTAACCCACTTATTTCTTATCATTATGGAACGGCCATTACTAACATGGTTGGAAAAACGGTTCATTTTAGTTTCCTCTTGTAGTAGTGTATTAACTTTTAGTAAGTTAACAGTACACTACACTTCATGGCACACAAGTAACATCGTGCTTTCTATCGGGAGGTTGCACTTATTTGCATGGTATTTCGTCCGCCAAAAGTCGCACAATAGCAGTTTATATATATCGTAATTCAAAAACCAAAATACAAACAGTCATAAATCAATGGCGCTCACTCCAATTTCTACGTTCATTGTTTTTTTTTTCTGTCAGAAGTAGTGACCTTACCCCATCCCCAACCGTCTATCTCCCACCCCTTCAAAACATCTGATCATTACCCCTACCCGGGCGTAAATTACCCCAAGGTTCGGAACTACCGCTCTAAGCAATAATAGATAACGTACCACAAGCAGCTATACAGGCTGAGCCACACACAGACAATCCATTTACGTCACCATCGATGATGCCGTCGTTTCCCGTTTCCAACGGCATTATGCCATCTCGTTCATTTTGTGTACCAGCTAACCAAGGTGCTATCGGGTACCTGGATAATTCATATTGTGTATTATCGTCGTCTACACTGGTAGCGATAAGGAAATAAACGAAGTCATCCGCAACATCAACACAACTGACTCGTGCAGCCTGCGGCGCGAGACCCTGGCCCGTAAATACTGTTATAGAAGACACTGTTATTGTACCTGCGCCATTCCAGATTAATAGTTGGGCATTTGTTTGAGTGTCAAATGTGACAAATATGTAAACGTCATCTGTAATGAGAAAAAAAAACACACACACACACACACGTATATATATATATATATATATATATATATATATATATATATATATATATATATATAATTAAATTAATATTTAAAACAGACACGGCTCACAACACCGGTCTCGACAAAGACTTCGGAACCCTAAAACGACTATCAGTTTCACAAACATTTGTAATTCGTTCGTCGTCTCTCTGTACCTTATCCGCTTTCTGTATAGTCATTGTTTATTCGGCACTTCTTCCATCAGTGCCACATGTAGTTATCTAAAGTCAATATTTCTTCGTGGTACATTTTGAATTTTCCAATCCACTGCCAAGTTTTGCTGAAGGATATTGTTTCAATGATTCGTATTTCGTCGCTGCATTCATAAACATTGTTTGCATTCAGCCGTACGACTTATATTCATCCGAAACAAATGCTTTTCTATTTCATTCACTCACTTTTGATTGCATTCAAACGCCATGGTTGTACTTTTGGGCCAGTTAATCACGATTTCATCCATCCTGATTAGATTGCGTTATATTCAGCGGTTGCTCTTGTTGTTTTCAGTTGTTATGCATTGTCATAAAACACCCGATACTCTTAGCTAGTACAGTAACTACTGTTCATGTTCCACAACCGTGCATCAGTAACTACAGCGCTTTGTTCGCAACACGGTAACATGTGCAACAGTTGGCACAGTAGTTACTGTTACACGTTGAACTACGAGTCCGACAGGTGAAAATTTGCAGTAACTAAAAAAATGGTTTAAAAAAATATATACATATATATATTTTTTTAAATTTTTAAATTTGCAGTAAGAAAAAACTTTCAGTAATTACTGTGCCACCTGTAACACATGTTACCGTGTTACGAACACAGCGCAGATGTTACTGATGCACGTTTGTTGAACATGAACAGTAGTTACTGTACTAGCTATGAGTATTGGCTGCATAAAAACGCAGTGTTTGCACGTCATGCGCGCTGCGCTATTGCATTCGCTGTTTCATTCATTGGTAATTTATGTCTTACTGGTTGTAACCAGAGTCCCACTGTAGACGGAGTTGCGACCGTAACTTGTACATTATAAACCATACTTAATCCAAATTGCTCGCTGTGGAACGTTAAGCGTTCAAGTACCAAAAGGTTGTACAGTTTAGATAAACAGTCGCGTAAACCTTCATTGTTGGCTGAAATTATTTGCCATTGTGTAATAAACCACCGTTTTCAAGCAAAACTGTCTTCACATATTTTGAATATGCCAGAAAAGTGTTAAAATGGTCAGATATATCAAAGTTGATGGGAGATGGTATAATATGACTTTTAGATGTATGATATGGGTCCTAACGCACATGATGCAGTGAGTTAGATTGATATTTACATGGGAGATTTGGTCACAAGAAGAAAAGGAGCATTTCAAAAGCACCGATACATTGATCTCCCTCTCCCAACTCCCTTCACACAGTGACTAAAATTCTGTTCATTCCAAGACTTATTGCAGAATTGTTCTGATGTATGCTTGTTGAACGAATGCAGCCCAAGATTTGTGCTAATTAGGCAGATGTTTATGGCGGGCCATCAGTCTCAAATCGTGAGAGATCGACTTATACCGATTTAAATCGACATATACCAATTTCCTTCGACCTATACCAGTTTCCAGCAGCTTAAATTGACTTCTACCGATTTAAATCGACATATACCAGTTTAATTCTACATATCATCGATTTAAATCGACATATACCAGTTTAATTCGACATATCATCGATTTAAATCGACATATACCAATTTAAATCGATGATATGTAAAATAAATCGATGATATGTCAATTTAAATCGACATCTTCAGTTTAAATCGATGATATGTCGAATTAAATCGGTAGAAGTCAATTTCCGTGGACTTATACCAGTTTCCAGCAACTCAAATTGACATATACCTATATAAATCGACATATCATCGATTTAGCTCATTAACATATTCCAAATCCCGATTTCGGTGATGATTGACATGTGGAGATACATCACGTGTAAACACCTGACGAGGCGCGCGAATAATTGAAAATAAACACGAGCACAGTGGAATGCATGATTGGAGCATGAATACTGTGATTGTTAATCCCCTGGGTATATATTTAGCTACAGTAAAACGTAACCTTACAGTAGGCCTAACTGCAGAACAATATCATCTTTGTTAATGGTGTAACTGGAGTAGCTAATTACATCTGTGTACGTTCTGTAGGCCTATGCAGTTGCATGTGTATTCTTATACTATAGCCAGGCGCGTACATATATATACTATATAGAGTATATAGTATATATATATATATATATATATATATATATATATATATATATATATATATTTATATATATATATATACTATATACTATATACTCTATATAGTATATCATGACGCGTGTGTGTGTATGGACGCCTGTAAAATTGTGCTATGAAACCAACTGTGGCTGGTCTTGAACTCGACCGAGTCGTCGGGGAACATGACGCATTTCGGTATTAGCCCAAGATCTATATGCGAACTGCACTAGACATATGTCCTTCGATGCAACACTGTCATCCACAGATAAAATGTTATGCAAGAGTGCTAATTGTTACCCCACCCCTAGTACCGTAAGTCATACAATGAATCTAAAAATAGAAATTCCGCATGCAATTTGAGAATTGAGCACATTTCCTGTGAATATCATGTCGTGGATCCAAACGGATATTTTCGGACTGAAAACTTGTCGGACTGAAAACTTGTCAGACTGAGGGGTGTACCCCGGCGGGAGGGGGGAGGCGGACGCACACATCATTTCTTGAGGTTGTTCCCACCTGCATGAAAACGCGCGCCCCACAACCCTACGCCCACCCCTAATCGCTTCCCGATGAGTTACGAAACCAGACCCATCGTATACAAAAGTCTATTGGATTATTTGTCCCCTGATTTTTTTCTGCAGATGCCCATGCATTTCCCAAAACTAAATTTCTAAGCAATGAGATCTAAAATTTAAGGAGGTTTGGTAGCATCATTGGGTCTGGGAAGTGTTATTTCCGGTGATCTGGGAGGTATATTTGCCAAAAATTTCTTGTACGCTACGTCGATATCATCAAATATGACGTCATATTTACTGATATCATTAATTCGAATTAGTGATATGTACATATCATTAATTCGAATTAATGATATGTACATATCACTAATTCGAATTAGTGATATCAACAAATATGACGTACATATCAAGAATTCGGCCATATTTAATGATATCATTAGATATGGCCGAATTCGTGATATGTACGTCATATTTGATGTTATCATTAATTGGAATTTATGATATCAAAAATTCGGATTAATGATATCATTAAATATGGCCGAATTCGTGATATGTACGCCATATTTGATGATATCATTAATTGGAATTTATGATATCATTAAATATGGCCGAATTCGTGATATGTACGTCATACTTTTTGATATCATAAATTTAAATACAGATATCTGAAATTGAATTTATGATATCTTGAATTGAAATATTGATATCTATAATAGTTCATCTATTTTAAGATATCACATATTCAATTCTTGATATCAGAAATTTTAATTATGATATCATCAAATAAAATAATGATATCAATAATTTCCTTGCACCAATTAATGATATCATCAAATATGACGTACATATCATTAAAACAATTTCAGATATCATGAAATAATTCATGATATCATTAAATAATTTTTGATATCATTAAATAATTGTTGATATCAATAAATACTGAATAAAAAATAAAATGGCTTGCCATACGCGCGAACTTACGGTCGCGCTCCGCTTAGATGGTATCAGAGAACAGAAACGCGACCCCACCATTATCCAAGACTGATGTGCGCCCATGCACCAATAATTTAACTGTGTCTGAATTTTCGATATTCCCCTGACCAATATTCCTAATCATTCTTCCCTCTTCTCGTGCATTTTTGACCGGTCTGTTAGGGGTAGAAGGTGGTTTTTCTGAATTGGCTGTCAATAGATGAAATTTTGTGCAACATTATGGGTATGTTTTGAAGTGACTTTATTTCACGAGAAGTGTGAATTTTCAAATTCTGAACGAATAATGGGCTTAAAACCTTGAAAAGTGGGGCTGACGGGTATTATGGGCCGCGACGTAGAATCACCTACAAAAGCAATAATCCACAGGAGATGCGATGAGGTCGAACATGATGTGTGACTGGTGACAATCTTGAAAAAGGTTATGGATGAAAAAAAAAATATTGGGAAAATACTTTGTTTACTCAGGCAAAAGTGAACATCTAGTTGATCATTTTCCAGCCCGAGTGTGCCATTTCCGGTGATCTGGGGGGTGTCAAAACCAGAAATTTTCTTGTACGCTGCGCGCCAACTGATGATGGCGTTCCGCTTAGATAGTCATTCGCGCCCCCGGGTTAGAAAATCCTGGATACGCCCCTGATAGCTCCACGTGTTTGAGTAGACAAGCCCAGTTTGCATTGAGATAATTGTACGTCATTTTTCAATCTTTTTTGCAAGTAATTGTTCATAATTACCATTGACATAATCATGATGAACGTATAATCATGATCATAAGTAACACACATAACTGAGAAAATGTGTACATTTCAAGCGGCACATAGGCATACATATTAAATATTAATTCATATTCTTGCCCTGATCTCTCACTTTCTAGGTACCTACATAAATATACTCCATGATGTGTTGTCTACCCCCC